>NC_051183.1:75585107-75855724 GCF_013339695.2 Rhipicephalus sanguineus | reverse complement strand
GGCAGCAGCTCCAACTTTATCATTTAGTTGCAAACGTACATTAACAATGGAACTAGTGTTGTCAGCAGCACTATCCCAACTGTTGCTCACTGTAGACATGTTGAAGGTATTCGTGGGAAGTTTCCCAGCAGAAGTTTCCCGTTTCCATGGTTTATGTGGCCACCGAATGGTTAAATTTATCGGTTACGCTCAGTTTGTGCATGTGCGGTTGTGCATGGCGGTCCATGTTGCTTGTTGTTGCATAAATGTCATTTCACTTTTACCGAGTCGTGTAATGTCCCTGCCACCCGGCAGATCAATGTCATTTACAGCTAATGTCAATCGTCGTAATGCCATTTGTTTGCTGTCACAAGGGGAAACTAATGCCGTTCGATGAAGCGATCTTTCCGTCGAACGAGTTCACGAAACACATCCGCATTCGATTTCGGACCGAGTGTATAGTCTCGACGCCAGGGACCTTTTAGGGAGATGGCTATTGACTTATGTACATGTAACTGTTGTAATTCGTAAATAACTGATTCTTTACTAGATTAACCAATTGCTGATTTGATGACGTAATAGTACACGCGAAAGTTTCTAAAAGAAAGCTACTCTCAACTACAGCGGCTGGACGGGCTGGGACGCCGGCCATGTTTCATTTGTGCTCTGTTGTCGTTGTTGCCTGTATCACGGCTGTTGATTGTCCGATTGCGCGTGTTTTGATGATCAAGCTGGTGACTACACGAATTAGCTGCCGCCGTCTCATTTCCTGCAGCCAGAGTGTCAGTCGTGCTCCCACACTCCGTCATGTCGTCGGCCATGTTGGTTTCATTTGGCTCTTGCCTGGACTAGGAGCTTGACTTCATTTGGTCGTGCAGCTGTGGCAAATTGTGTAAAACGGGCGGGCTTATATTCTTGGTTGTAGTTTTTCGTGACGCGAATTCTTTTTCGAGGATACACGCATGTTACATGCAAGTTTCGATTGATTTTATTTCTACGAAAGTCACGGCTCAGAAGGACCACGGTCGTGGTCATCATTTTCGAAAGGTTATTTGTTTTCGTGGTGTAACAGTAGGCAGGCAAAATTACGTTAAGTTCACCTAATGTCATTTGTTGCACATGACGTTAGATATGTCGTGTCACAGGGGTATAACCCTTCTTGAACTTGTCATCAGAAGTGTTTCACGCCACCTCATTTTTTGTTATTCATTTTTGCCGACGAAAACTTGTTTAACGTTGGCAAATGAGTTCTGAAGAACCCCGCAGGGGAGGTAGATGAAAGCTTAGTGCTTAGCGACACATTGCACTTATTGTTTTTCACCCCTTCATTCCCTGACAGGTCCTTAGAATAAACAAATAACAGACACGTGGGGGTCCCCCGTGCGCTGATATCACTTCATCACTTATCTAAACTTTGTTTCGTTGGAATCATACCAGTACAAAAACAATAATGATGAAGAACGAAGCAGTTAGATGTCAGCAAGATGCTCGCCAGTGGCAGCTGAACGACCTTTGTGTGTTTAAAGCGAGTGTTACAGGGCAGAGAATTTCAAAGCTTCACTGCGCGTGTGAAAACACTGTGTTTGAATGTATTAGCACGCGCAACAAAGGTGTTTTGTTCAAGGCGTGAGAGCTACGGGTAGAAGTTTTCTTAGTAAATGCGATGAGGTTACCACGAGGAAAGTCGGATTTAGCAGTTAGACAGTTAACATTCGGCATAAAATGCAATCGCGTAGGTAATATCAGAAATGAATGAATGCATGGATGAACGTGTTTGTCTTTAACTACTTTCAGGTGTTCGAGTTCGAGTCGGCGCTCGTGTTCTCGGCAATGGCTGGAGCGTCACGTGACCCTCAGCCACTGCGGTTCTCGTCCGTTTCCCTGCATTGTTGCCGGCTGCGGGCAGCGGTTCGGCTCCCAGGCCGCGCTGCAGAGGCACGTCAATGCCCACTTCGAGAGGTCGCTAAACGGTGAGTGATGCGATTTCTTTACGGCTGTACAGCATCGCGAACATGGAGGAAAGGGAAAATGAGTTGGCAGGCAACTAAACCATTGAAGTGAGATGCAATGCGGCATTATTCAGAAACAGAAGACAGTTATTCGATATCTTTCGTCCATGATTTTTATGCTTGAATATCTTTTTTTTTCACGCTTAGCAAAGAAATTCAATCGCGGGGCTGCGGCGTCGTATTTTCAAGTTCTTGTATTGTCGCTTAGTCCCTGTCATTTTCTTTAGTTTGTTATTGGTTCGTGTTTTGTTTGTTTACATCTCTCGCATTTCTGCGTGTTTATCATAACTTTGTTCATCATAACCCGTTACATAAAACGATTTGAACAAACCTAGAAATGCATTGTCTTCAAATAAGGAGGGGGCGCTGCGGAACATACGATGAATGAAAAAAAAAAAGTATCAGCAGAACACGTGATCGCCACGTCATGTCCGCTCTCAGAGGCGTCACATGTTTGGCCGACACCGCAAGCGTTCTCAAGCCAGTGACTTCGAAAGCAGTTGCACATGCCAAATATAGCGGCCTGACGTAACGGTGTTACCTGGTTTGTATCGACGCGCATTCTCAAAAGCATCACTGGGGCATATCTGGGGTATTACAGTCGTGGTTCTAGTACTCACTGTGGGGTACTCGTAGGTACTGTGGGGTACTGTGGACTTAATGGGAACATTGTTGCCATTACCCGGGTTGCGCAGGTTTTTAGTATGTATCACTGTAATAGTGTGTGCATCACTAGGCCTTACTGGCGTAATTGTAGTCGTCACCAATGGGGACATCCTAGAAGCATCGTGAGCATTAGTGGGACATTATGGACACATCTGCACGCTCAGGTGCGTATTCGAAGGCGTTGCCTTGGCATGAGGGGGGCATCGCTTTAGCGCTTGGGTCAGTAATACAACAAAACCGACCGGGTGGTTTTAGCTACGAGCGAAAATACATATATGTCATTATTACATGCAAAATTCAAACATAGGTAACACGAAAAAAAAAAGAAAAGAAACTGAAGGCAATGTTACAAACCTGAGTAAAAAGTGACCCATTGAAGAAGGCATTGCAGCGCAAGTAAAACAAGCCGCAATAAGCCGCGATGAATAAAAGACCAGAATACCGGACACGAGAAGCATTAAGCTAAAACTCGTTTATTGGTCACTTCGAGAGAGACAGAAATAAATTTATTGTTGGTCAAGGCGCTTTGTTGGGCTAGTTGGTTATGATCCATGAGACTGTTTGGCGTAGCGCACACCCACAAGGACAAAGAAGGACACACACCACACACAGCGCTAACTTTCAACTAATGGTTTTATTTTTGATCACACGTGTCCTTTTTATACAGCAAACAGGCGATCGATAAAACCAAGAAAACATGTATTAGTACAGTATTGACCGCGTGCACGTCATCACTGATCACATCTGCACCCACCTTCTTCAAAGCGACATTTCAAGATACCTCTTTTCTTTATCGGACAAACCTAAAGAAGGCGCACTCACGCATTTTTCTTTCACTTTTTCAATTTCAAATGCCTCGATTATTTCCCGGGTTGTTTTGTCTCGAGCCCTATATAGAATACGAGTGTTCGCAAACTCTGGAACGCAACCACACCTTTGGCAGTGAATGCCCAGGTGGCCAGACACAGCTTTGTTGACATTATACGAGTGTTCTCTATTATCTTGTTCTCATTATACGAGTGTTGGACCAGGCTTGAGCCCAAAGCTGGGTAGCCTCTTCACTCAAGGTAGCCATGGCTTACTGCTACCGCCTGAGTCCACCAACCATAGTTGAAGATCAGAAAAAAAAAAAAAGACGATCAATTAAGTAGCGCACGCGCGATGGTTCTACAGTCATTGTGTTGTACGCTTTGGGTTGTAAACGGGCCTTTTACTAAAGTGCACTCGATTACCATTTTGGCATGATGCCTCGCGGCACCATGTCAGCGATTGGAGGCGATGAGAGAGAGGCCTCGTGTATGCTTGAGACGTGCGATCAAAAGCAAGTGAAAAAAAAAAAATTCTCTTAATTGACGTTTAGACGATGCACAACTCTTACCGTTTTATGGGCTCCTTTGGCCAGTCTCTAGCGTAAACCCAGCGTGCGGCAGTTTCGCGTAATCTCATCGATACGAATCTCCGTGTACAGCTGCGAATCTGCAGACGATGTAGGTGCGCTACACCCAAGGTCGGACGGGCAATTATTTGGCGCCGCGCCGAAAGCTTTGGCGACATGCGATCATCTTCGCCGATAACAGCCGCCACGTGCACCTGATGTTGGCTCGTATGCGTGGGAAGCTGTGAAAAGATCTAAGATGCGTAGTGAATCGAAGTGAATGTGAAAATGTAACACCCACTGAGGTGTGGGGACAGCTTTTAGCGAACAATATAGAGATTAGGGTTGTACGTGAATTGTACGAGTAGATTCCAATCAAAATGAGGATGCTACCCAGCAGAAAATGGCAACTTCCCATGAGGACAGCAGAAATACCTGTTATTGAAACCGGATTTCTCTGTAGGCACTACAAATTCGTGATGTGCAACAGGCAGCTTTTCTTTCGTGACTACAGATGTTAATTATCTCGTGTGTGTGCTGTTACAACAGAGAGCTGAACTATTACAACAAACGTTTGTATTACCGCAGCAATATGTGTCGTCACAAGAGGCACTGATTTGTCACAACAGAAGTGTCCCCGAATTAAGAGGAGAAGTCCGATGTGTTACTACAGAAACCTGTTGACACAATATACCCCCAACAGAGCCCGCAACTAACGACAGGGTAACAACACAGTCACATGTCTCAAAGTACAAGACTTCAGAACTCTCTTTCGTCGTATTCTGATGTACTTTCCAACTGAGTAGAGATAAGCAGGCAGACACGTGATCGGTATTGGCGATAAAAAACTTCGGCACTCATTCGGGAGTTGTTGATCAAGATCGGGGCAGGGTGCTAAGATTCGTGTTTGTCATAAAAGAAACAAAAAAAACATTAAAAAGTGGTGAATCGAGGTGCATGTCAAGATGTAGCATCTATACCGTGAGGTGTTGAAACACCTTTCGCGAACGAACATCAGATTAGGCTTTTATGTCGATGGAGTAAGATTGCAATCAGAGTTACGCTCGAGCGTCTTATGTCTACAGACATGTGATCGCCTTCGGCGATAGCGACTTTCGAGAATCACTCAGATGTGTTTAGCGAGTGAGAGAGGGATGGGAAAGCTGCGTGAGGAAATGTAACAAGTGGCGAAATTCAAAGCGTAACACTTCCGAAAACGCCTGCGTAGCCGTAGACACTCTTCACGAACGAGATAACGATAGTGTTGCGTTGATGGACTATAGATTACGGTGAGGATCGCACTGTAGCATCTGGAACATTCAGTAACGCTTCTCTATTCAATTTTGACTGTTCGTGGGACGTGATGTATATTCCACGTCTTTATTATTTGGCTGAAAAACCTTTTTATCATCTGAGTATTTTGCATCTTAGAGGCTATTGCGTTTCAATGTAAATGGAAGTATTAACAGGCTAATCGGTTAAGGTAGGCAACATGTTATTATAGTATTGGTGGGGAAAAGACATCAACGCAATGATCAAACCGAGGTCGTTAGAGCTAGCGCAACAGTGCTTCATAAAAATATAGCTTCAGTAAAGTCAAATATTGTGTATTAGACTGAAGTTAAAGTGTTATAAAGTCTGTGTCAGCGCAAACGGGATCATTGATGGTTTGCCGCTGCCGCGTTGTAAAAGTGATGTCAATAAGGATGACCCATCATCATTTTCGACGTTCCCCCTGTCGCTTACAAAATATCTCGCTACTGATTCATTATTACAGCACTATTTAAACGCTTCGTACGTCATTCCACTGATTAAGTACGTGTGTTTCTGTGCAATTTTACGGCGTGTATGTAGATTACATGCAAATTCCGTTAACAACCATCGATAATCACACGGAAAGTGGTGCGAAAATATTAGAATGCATACAAAATATTTCAATGGAAATGAGCCTAGTCATTCAATCTAGTTCACGTTGGAATTTTTTTTCTTTGTTGACCTGTATATTGCACCAATATTGAAACGTTTCGGGTCTGACGTGCTCACTACAGTGTGAACGCCAGTCGCCGCGCGATTCGCCAGTCGCGCGACCGCTGTCAATCGCCGGTTGTGAACGGCTAACGTTTACGCCGTGAGCTAAGCGCAGCGTGTGGAAAGTTGTTTGCCCCGCGCCAAGAAATAGAGAGATTCTTTCGTGCAGCTGTCGCCGGCAGTGCTAGCGGAAGGACGCTTGCAGCGTTCGCATATATACGAACAGAAGCGTCGCCCTTGTGCGAAGGAAAAAGAAAGAAATTTTCGAGGGGGCATAGAATGGGGCGTCGTTGCGGCGAGCATCTGTGTTTTGGCCATCGTCCGCCAGAGGGATAACACGTGCGGCAGCCGCGCAATCTAGTCCCCCTCCCCCGGCTCACCCCCCCCCCCCTGGAAATAGAAAGATAAAGCAAACATCACTGGGGGTGAGGCCGGCTGAATGAAGAAAGAAAGACACAAACAGGCAGACAGACATGGCAAACCGGTAGATGGGGAGTGTTTCAGCACATTTGCGGAGGAACCAAAAAGAAAAAAAGTAAACACAAAATGAAGAAATCAGGAAGGTTACCTAACGGAGAGAGGACAAGTACAGAGGAAGGCGGCTTTTAGCGACTTGTCCCAGAACGCAGCCGCTTCATCACCAGGGCTTTTTCGCTGCCTACGTCGGTCGTTCCGTCCTCGCAGTGAAGCTTGGTTTCTATTTTTATCTTTTATCTGCGAACGCCACTGGCGCTGTGGCCTTCTATCTAGCTCCCTCTCCTCTTTCTCTCTCTCCCTCTAGTGTGTGTGTGTATGTGTGCTGAAAGAAGCATCCATTCCGGGGAGAGGCCGGTCCAAATGTGGAACCGCGGGTCACGGGCATGAGAATCCTGAAACACATTTGGCGACAGGGCGTGCCTGCTCCCCCTCTCTTGCGCGTTCACTTTGCTTCGACTTTTCACTATGTCCCCACTGCGTCTGTAATAGAGCTGTGCCTCGCATCTGTATATCTCATCTCAAATTAAGTGGCTGCCGATAGGATTGTGCAAAGCGCGGTTTTCTTTACCTCTGACATATGCTATAAAAGCGAGTGCAAAAGTGGGCATGCCGTCCCGGCCGTTTCAGATAGTGCCATGATCACGCAAGTAAGAACTTAAGTGTCGTTTTACGACATCGTCTCGTTTCGTGAAAAAGCACCAGTTCTGCGTGCACCACTCTACCTCTATAAAAATCAGAGTGCGTGCATAGGTAGAGATATCTATCTATCTATCTATCTATCTATCTATCTATCTATCTATCTATCTATCTATCTATCTATCTATCTATCTATCTATCTATCTATCTATCTATCTATCTATCTATCAATTTCCTTTCGGCCTCTGTCTATTCATCCATCTATCTGATGTTATCTTATCCGAGTTGATCGGCTTATCAGAGTAACGCTTCTCAACTGCCCGTGGCTTTGCAGGCTCCGGTCCGGTGCCGCTTGGCGGCGGCGCTGGAAGCAGCGGCTCCGGGAGCGGCGTTGCATCAGGCGGAAATCTCCTCGGATCTCGAGGCCTGGGCTCCAAGGAGCTCGCGAACGGCGAGTCGCCGCTGAAGCTGCTCAGGCTGCGCAAGAAGCTCAAGTGCCGGCGTCGAGCGTGGGCTACCGGTAAGTGAATGAACGGCGTTTTTCTCTCTTTATTCATTTTATAGCGGGTCTCCTGAATCCAAGAGCCAGCGAACGATAGCCTCCGAGTGAGAAGAGTGGATCTCAGAGGCTATGCTTTTTCTGCTGCACACACCGGAATAGGCAGTGTGGCCAACATGATTTTGTTGGCCTTACGCTTGCTTTAAGATTCCGAAACCCTCGCAAATTGCGTGGCTCACTTTTTCCCTTGAATTCAGATACACGGAAATACTGATGGTTGTCTGACCGGTCCCTCTTAGAAGGAGCACACAAGATTAGTTACTGTGACCTAGTGTTCTTGGTGCGGTGAGAGCCGTCGCATTTCTTCGATAAACTTCCCTCTCAGCCGAGTTACTTATATAAGTAGTTAGTCTTAACATCTGCATATGCTAATTTTATGCAGGGCACATCGCGTTTTGTAGTTCCTAAAACATTTGTATTACAGCTACAATTTGGCGAGTTATCTGTACATTAGAAATTCATGATCATGTGTTGGGCGTTCCTCGGCCAGATCGTTGGGCCATTTAACGGCGCACACATTATCCTAATCATCATCACCCATGATAGCCAACAAATAAATGGAGTACTTGAATTGCCTACCGTTAGGTACAAGATTAATGAAGGTATTATTTACTACTTCACACCTGAGAAACGCGACTCAATTTCAAACTTCAAAGTGATATATTCTTATTAGATTAGGTAGCAAACAGTTACATATAGAAGCGTGAAATGAAAAAAAAAAATAGCGTTAGTGCATAGCTAACAAAAGAGATATAAGGAAAAAGAAAGGATGCCACAAAAGAAGACATACTGTGCTTAATTTACATATACTTTAATTAATCGCTATATGGTTGGCTATTCCCCTTGTTTCAACCTGGTTCTCATCACCAACTACGCAGTTCTGCGTTCTTAAAACCAGTAATTTCGACTGATTTTCTTTACCCGCGAAAAGGCCTCCACACTGAACTACGCGTCCCAGCCCCGGCGCCAGTGACGTCAGCGCAATTAACGTAGACGTCGCCGGTTTCCTCGCCGTATTTTTTGCGTATCTTCGGACCTTCTCGTACTTCGGGCACATGCTGTCCCGTAGCAAATTGGCATGTATATCTCTGGAAGCAGTCGTAATATTTCGTGGTTCGTAATCGCATAATTTGCAGTCGAGAAAAGGGTCAAGATCTGTGACATTGAAGAAAGGAAAGCTGGTACGGGAATATCAAAGTTATCTTCGAAAAGAGAGTGTCGATTATTTGATTTATCAATCTATTTTTGCCTATTTTCTATTGTGTGACGTTCAAACCTACTTCTTAATTGTTGCTGTTTTCGCTATTGTAGGAGATTAATCGCTCTATCTAGCATTTCACATTGTCAATGCATAGAATACAACAGCTTCGTTTTCTTATTTCATTGTCCTTCTGACGAAGCAATGCATTGCTTTTTTTTTCATTGCTTTGTCGTCTTCTCCGTAAAGATACATTGTCACCAAGTGACGTCAGAATATATCGTCGTTTTGAGCATCTGTTCTATTTCTGCCTCTACCGGCAGCTGTTTTTCCATTGCGCTTCATATTACAGATATCTAGCAACTTCCTCGAGTGTAGGTGGTGTAACTTCTTGCACTGCTTCCATCGGTCACAATCAAAAGAGTAGTGTTCTGTGCCACATAAAAGCGCAAAATGTTAATGTGCTGCGTGATTTGGCTTAAATACAGTCCACTCTGACTGAAGCTATTTACGAATTGGTATAATATGTGTCGAATTTGGTCCGAAGCACTGGCCCATAATATGATAAGCGATACAGTTTGTTACGGCTATGAGGCAAATAATGCTCTAGTGTTCCTCGTAGCGCGACCAGAGATTTTTGGCTTTAAGAGTCAAGTGTATACGTTTGCCTCCATCGGTGGTCACGTGGCACGGCAGGTCATTTACCGCGTCCCCTTTGCAAACAAAAGGCGACCCTTTGGATTGTTTGTAGACATATCTTCCAAAAATTCGCCTTCTCTAAAAACGCATTAACGGAATTATTACCTCATGGAGTCATGGAGGTGCAAACATTTTTTAATGTGTAATTATGGAACGGTCTTTTATGTCGTTATTTTTGGAATGGCTATAGCACTCATCCGAGCCAAGGGACAAACTAGGTGCCAAGAGGCATTTAGAAGACATTGTCTTATTTTTTTTTAATGTTTTGTCAGCGCACTCCCTCTTTTTTGTGTGCTCACGTCAGAAAACGTAGTTGTTACTTTACCTAAGGGCTGCGCCGCCTGAATAGACTTTCTTTATTAATTTAACTAACATCGCTTCCGTACCACGTGACAGTGCTTCGCGGGGTGCAGCTCACCCTAGCGGGGGACCCCCGACGCTAATTTAATCTCTCGTATGATTATCGCGTTTGCTTCGAAACTCTGCGAGGCTTAATGGGATTATCGCTGCTTCTGACTCGCCGTCAAGTACGGTAATATTATGTCTCCGTTTAAAAAATTATTTCCGGCATATTTGTTTCTTTTATGCTAACTTCTCTGTTGTAATCTCATTTAATTCTGTGAAGCGTCGATCGATGTTGGACGCTTTAATACTTGTTTGTCCTGCACGCTTTTCATATAGAGTTGATGTGGATGAAGTACAGTCACGGACAAACGAAATGCGAACAAGAAATTACGTAGTAGAAGAGGTTTCGCGAGTGATAACTCGTGAGCACTATCTATCGGGAAATAACAGCATGTTCCAATGCGTCCCAGTGCCTTTCAACACACTGGGAACACTGTACAGTGTCACAGCGCACTGGGAGCACTTTCTGTTATCTGGGGAAGCCTGGGCGAACATGGCGGACGTAAAAGTCTTTATATTGTTTCTTGCCGAAAAAAAATCTAGTTACTTTAGGTGTACGCTTTCTTCGACCGTACTGGAAGCTGGCCACAATGGAATTCGCTGTGATACGCTGGTATGGACACTTGGTGAATCGGGATGACGCTGGATCGCTCAGGAACACTGGGCGACGATGGTAGTACAAGCCCTATAGGTTACCTTGCTATCTTTATAATCAGGCTGGTCTGGATTATGATGGTAGCAACATAGCGAAACAACGCTGTAGCCTAACGTGACGGCAATGGAAAAAAAAAAAAAAACGCATGTCAGGTATGAGAGCGCTTCATGAATAGTGACCTGTGGTAGTAGCTGTGTAAAATTTGATATTAGATCGTAGATTTGATATCTGTGTTTCAGAAAGCGCTGAGAGAGGTGGCGCAGAGCGCGTCTTGTTTGTAAACATAGTTGATCTCCAGGTCGTGAGGTGCTCACTTTCGCGTGAGGTTGCGTGGCACGCAGTTTTAAATTGATTTTAAATATATTCTAGGCTATATTAGCGGCAATAGTTTGCTGATGATGATGATTGTGTGTGTGTGTGTGTTGTCCACAGAAATATAGCTCGCAAGTTATCTCGCTTTGGAAAGTTGAGTCAGTAATCCTTTAAGGGACAGTTTCCCCGAAGTTGAACGGCGCTGAGCTAAGCTCCCATCTATAGAGTTACTGTATGCCACCTTTAGGTAGCAGAGTTGCGCATCTGTTTTCCAAACGCCGCTAGCAACCATGCATTGCGGAGAAGCTGACGCTCGGACAAATTTTTGTATTTATCGACGCCGCCGCTGCAGCGAACTGAATTAACACTAGTCATCGACAGCCAATGTTTATCGCCGGCCTGCGACACACCCTACAGGTTAATCGGCGACACGGTAGGTATGTCGCCTGCAAAAACGGAGTGCGACTTCACCGCAAAGCTGTGGTTGCTAGTCGAACCTATGCGCAACTCTGCTACCTAAAGGTAGCATATAGAGTAACTCTACTCCCATCCTTGCAGAAGCGCCATAAGAAATTCCGCTCGTAAGCGCGGAAACACATTCTCTAGTCTTTAAAAACAGGTACTCCAGCGAATCTTGGAAAGCATTATGCAAACTGCGCAGATGGCTGACCGCGCGAAGTTAGTGCGAAGGGAAAAGGCAATATTTGCGAGCAGGGGGAGGGGGGGGGGCGTGGTCTCTTCTTTACCATTCAACCAGCCGCCTGGGTCACGGTTTTCATTCGCAGTACGTGGAAACTGAGATCAGTGGCCCCACCACAACTTCTCGGCCTGCATACGGTGAATTCCGAGAGCATTGGCTCGCTTATACATATCCTAAAAGGGTACTAAAGGATGCAGAATAACGACGTTAAGAAAGCGTGGCTTTAAAAATCTCTCACGCGGAGGCAAGAAGCGTCGGCGAAGTCTGCCGTTTCCGGAGCCTCAAAAGTACGCAGGGAAAGTTCGTGTCAGCTACGCAACGCCGCGGGGCAAGAAAGTGTTACGTGCCCCGCAACTGCATTCGGCGGTAGAGCCAGTTGAAGGGAGTGAGTGCGCCACGCGATACTGCCGCTGCCCGAACCAGTGTTCCTGTTATTAATGTCGTGTACTGTATCTTGCGTTTTTGTTACTTCCTCGTCGCTAGTTGGTTGCAACTGAACCCCCCGCCCTCCAAACTCCCTTGCGCTGCGGCGCGTCCGGTCGCCCCTGGGGCATCGTTCGCTGAACGGGAAGGGAGTGGGGGGTGGGGTATCGTATAGGAAGGGGGGACACCCTGTAATTCAACCGTGCCTCTCTGGGCATCGTCGGTGTAACCCCTCTTTGGTTTTCCGGTGTTTTCTTTATTTGCAAACCTTCGTTTTCTGTACACACCCCACTCGGCGGGTTGCCCCCCCCCCCCCCCCCTTCCTCATAACAATTCGAGTTCTCTCGTCTCTCCGAAGCCGCGGCCTTCCCTTGCTTCCTGCCTTGCAGGGGCGGCAAGCAGGTCTGGGTCGTTGAGCCCTTCCTCAGTCAGCGGCTTTTTTGCCGCCGGGGAAAGCCTCCCATCTTTTCTTTCTCTACTTCTTCTCTCGCCTAAAACTGAACCTCCTCCGCCTCCTGAGCCGCTTCTGCGGCTCGCGCGCACGCACTCAGAACCTCCAGTAGCGGCCGTCACTCTTGTTTAGCTTGTTCCTCTCTGCCGCTCTCTTCTCTTTGCGCACAAAAATGGCGGCGCCCGTTCCCCCACTGCGGAGAGAGAGAGGGGAACCGGCGCCCCTGGGGAGAGGAGGATATGAGGAGCGCCCAATCAGCGAGGAGGAAGCTGCGCCCCCACGCCGCCTTGTGGCGGGAGGAGGAAAGTCTCGTGAAAGAGGCTTGGCGTTCCGTCGTCTGCTTTCGGGCGAGCAGACGATTTTTTTTTTCTACTTCGATGCCTTACATCGAAAGTGTCGTCCGCTCGCAGGCTACAGCGTGTTTCGTTCTTGGTTGAAGAGAAAGGTGTGGAGTGTGTAAAAAGAGAGAAGTGGTTTTTGAAAGAAGCAAACAAACATGTAACAAGGCCTAGCATAGAGGAAGAAGCGGTACATCAAATAAAAAGAAATGTGAAACGGAATCATGATGGAGGAAAGTGAACGTGCTAGAACGAAAGAAGGGGGAGAAGGTATTCAGTGTAGAGGGATATGAAATGGATTGCAAAGCAGCACAAGCACACTTATACGCATGCGTGTACAGGAGCCGGCTTCTTAGTATGGAAACAGACTCGCGAATTGAAAAGCGGCTGCTTTGAAGCGGGCGAATGAACAACTGGAGTTGATGTGGCTGCTGCCAGAGACAGGCGAAATAAAGATAAAGATGGCGGCGCTAGTGCGGGATGCGAGGGGAAAACGCGGTATCGAAATGAAAGACTCAATAGAGTGAGAGAGAGGGGAAATGAATTGCCGAAGTGGTCCTGGTGGAATATAAAGAACGGTAGCTGCAAGATGGCGGACGTGAAAGGAAGACGGAGAAACGAAAAAATATGCGAAATAATCAAAATTCCGTAGTCGAGGGAAGATTATTAAGTTAGCGAGGACGACAGTGAATGGGAGGTGCGACAAAAGAGATGGAAAGTGTTGGGTGAACGGTAGCGTTGCAAAGCGCAAACTGTTTTGTAAACAGTACATGGTCGTGCGGTGCAAATAGTGTGAAACTATAGGTGGTTTCAGTAATTGTAGCGAGCTCCATTCTTGGTGGTCGAGTAGCTGAAGAGGACTTGAGTGTGAATAGAATATGGAAACGGTAAAAAATCTAGCCGAGTAAAAAGAAATCGAGAGAGCGCTGCGATCAGGAAATGTAATAAAACGCTGGGAGGAAGTAGCTAACGAAGAACGGGAAGTTTGAAAGCCTTTGCTTGCACACAGACACGCCATTATACTATACTATAGGTTGCGGAATGATGGGGTGAAGTATTGCATCGCGAAACTTGCAGGCTACGAAAAAAGAACAAATGCGTCGTGGTGTAGTACACTTAACCGTATGCGAGGTTGAACGAATAAATAAATGTAGAGACCCGTAAAAACGTGAGCCGAGACGCTCAACAGGAAACGCAGCGAAGTTGGGACAGGCTCGCAGAATTTGAAGCAGGTGCGGCGAGTTGTCGACGCATAAGTAAGTTAACAAATTTGCGCCGTAGTGTGTGCGCCGAATAAATCAGCGACATCGCGTCACACATAAAGAAGCGTGGAAGGCGTGTTTCGGAAATTATTTCACGCGTGACGTATAGTGTTTGCTGGTGCGCCAAGTTACAAAGAACGTTAGAAAGCAAAGCAAACAAAACGGAAAATAATTTACTGGGCCGAGCGAAAATTACAAATTTATCTAATAAAACTAAGCGTGCTCAGAAATACTACTTGATGTGGGACTTCATTTGAATGCAAGCGCACCGACTTTCGGGCGAGTTAATTTTGCATAGCAGAACACTGTCAAGCGCACACAAGCAAGGACAGAAGAATATGACGGCAATACAAGCCGTCACTTGATTGGTTCGATTTTCGCTCCTAATTTGTCTTTGTCGCAGGCCGCAATTGTACAGATTTGAAATTGCAAGTAGGGATAGCTTCTACTTCTTTTTTGAAGGAGTCAGCGTTAATGTTTCAGGTAAAGATGAAGTTGAGGCACGCACGTGTCAGTGGTATTACTATGAAGATATCTGCGAAAGGGCGCACAGTACTTGTGTGTTTGTTCTTCAAAGGAATGTTATGTAAGATGTCGCAGTACAATTTTTAGAAAGTGTTGATGGCGATAAAATAAGTGAGCTCAGGTGTTACGATGAAACGAAGGAAATTTTCGAACGTGGAAACACGAGAGCACAGGTTGTTGAAGCTTGAAAGCATAGAAGTGCGCGCAGAAAAGGGGGGGGGGGGATGAGGGGCAGCGGGAACGGCCGCACCCCCCTAATCACCTAAGAGGGGGGGGGGGGCAAAATCTGCCCTGTACATTGACCCTTCTAGTCATCTAAGAGGGGGGGGGGCGCAAAGTCTGCCCCATACATTGACTTAGTAGGGTGGGGGGTGCTGCGATGAACCTTCGCCCCCCCCCCCCTCACCCCATGATGGGGAACCCTGCGCACGCCTATAATTGAAAGTGTATGAATGTTATACTGCAGGGGCAGAGAAAAGTAAACTTGAAACGAGAAATTTCCGTCTAAGTTTCCTAGATGGGATTGTCGTAGTTTCCGAAGCAATTAATGGAGGCACGTACAGTATTAATACGTATTTTTGATTTCATTACATTGTTAAAGCCAACACGAGTCGTCATTTAGTCAACGTTAGACTGTGCTTATAGTGTCCGAGGAAATACGGTGTAAGCTTGACGCAATCCGTTGATTGTTTTTTTTTTTTTTTTAACTGCGGATAAGTTTAGGTAACCACACTGTCGTTGTCTCTTGTCTCGTGTTGTTGTAACGAAGTTGGCGTCATGTTTCAGACATAAGCCGAGCTGGCTATACACGTTTGGAACGCCCGCACTTGCTTGCCCGTGAATGTCAGCGTCGTCCAAGGGCTAATTGCTTTGTGTATTTATATTTTAATATTGCAACAAGTGGGAATATTTGTCATGTTGCTGCTGTTATTGTATGGGGAGGTGGGACCAGGCAAGCTGCCTATATGCAGCTTTTATCCCACCATCCTTGCTGTGTATACATGTTTTGTAACTATGTGGCAATAAACTTCAACTTCAATTGGTCTGTCCGAGCAGCGCCTTCTCTATTTGTCCGAGCTAGCGAAGCGCCAGCTTTGGGAAATAGATAAAAATCTACAGAAGAGAGAAGCGGAGGCGAAACGCCACCTCTGGGAGGTAGACGTACCGTGATCAGAACAGCAAACAAAAAACAGCAGACAGCTGACTATGGAACAGAAAATAGATAATGGCAAAACAAATCAGGTAATCGCAAGAAAACAACAAAAAAAAGGATAGGAAATATCACATAATCGCACGAAAAGAACAGAAAAGAGCAGTTAAACAAAAGAAAACAACGCATAAGAACAGAAAATAGCAGATAAACGCAAGGCAAACACAGGCGAATCACTGCTCCACAGTTCAGCTTCCATTTGGGGTGGAGCTGTCTAGGATTTAGTTTTTTTTATGAATTCAAGTTGTAGTACATGTGATTACCTTGATTATGTGTTTATAACAGCTTGCATGAGCTTATGATATCGCTGCAGAGAACTTGATCCCTAATTTTAGCTCGGAAAAGGCTTCTTTTTGTGCTTACCCAAACACATGCTCTCACACTTATGTTCACTTCGCAAAGCACGTCTCGTATCAAAAACGAAAAAAAAGAGTCATGTGCCCTTTGCACCTGCCCAGTAGTTCTCAAGTGGTTAACTGCGTTGTAGAAGTGTACATATTTGTTTTATTCTTGTCGTTCCCGAGCATTGCAGCGTTGCTGTTCCTTCGAAGTACAAATTTACTATGCAGAATGTCTACGGGCAGCTGTTTGCATCGCGTGCGTCTTGGAAAGCCGTTCTTCGCGTTTGAAACGTCCTCGCCCGGAATTTTCGGCGCGAGCCATCCGTCTCGCCAGCGAGATTACGCGATGACAGATCCCGATAGCCACGGTCGTTTTTCTTCGCATGCCATCACATCAATGGCAGTTGCTTTCAGGCCGTCAAGTGCTCCGTCTTTTGGCATAGCAGATAGGAACCGAAGAAAGAGAAGCGTTGTTTCATTACGTAGTGGTGTGTCTTTCTTTCTTTCTTTCTTTCTTTCTTTCTTTCTTTCTTTCTTTCTTTCTTTCTTTCTTTCTTTCTTTCTTTCTTTCTTTCTTTCTTTCTTTCTTTCTTTCTTTCTTTCTTTCTTTGAGTCATTCATCAAAACTTAACGGGAGACTGCATATGGCATGTCTTCGGCCGCTCAAACACTCGCAGAAATCGGCGTACAGACTACTGTCTCTACGCCGATTTCGTTATTGTTTTGGAAAACCCAGCTGGACACAATTTACAGATAAGTTGAACTGCAATCAGTTACGGTTAACCTGCGGCAGGTGCAGCGTGAGTGCGTGTTGCAAGTTGATTTTCAATCAAATGACCAACTGGGCGAGTTGGTGAGCGGTCATATTATACGCCTGCCAATTTGTGCGTTTGCGCTTGCCCTACGTAGCAGTGAACAAGCTGATTTTGGCACACCTTTGCTTTTAGTTGGCTTCTTGCATAGGTTCTACAACAAAGAAGTTAAACCAAACTTAATATTTATTTTTTATTTAGGGTGCACTCGTGGTCAGACTTGCAGCAGAAATTTGTCTCAGCCAGTTTCACGAAGACTCAAAGTTTTCAAAATATACTCAGCCTGATTCAGGCTTATCCAGGCTTATCCGATGTTTTACCTTACCCAGCGTCACGCGGTCTCAAGCTTGCCGAAATTCTGTATAACGTTGCTCGCTCGCACTAATTCTCACCTAAATTTTACTCATCCAAGCTAACCCGAACTGCAACACACCGAAATAAAACTCACCAGAATTCTGCTAAGCCAAGCTCATACTGCAATAAATTCATCTCTGCCCGAAGCTCACCGTAACTCCAACTCACCAAAATTACACTGTCTGGCTCACTCGCGAACTCAGTCTTACCAGGATTCTGCTGAGCCATACCTAGACAACAGCAGTTTCTACTCAGGTTAAATCTCATCCGAACTCTAACTCACCAGAAATATACTCAGTCTGGCTAACTCGTGCTCATACTTGCCAACATTCTGCTGAGCCAAGCTGACTCACACTCCAGCAAGTCTTCTCAGCTATGGTTACCCGAACTCCAGCTAACCACAATTATTACTTTTTGGCTCACCCCTACTCAGACTGGCCAATATCCTGCTGAGCCAGGGTCGCTCAGACTCCAGATAATTCTACTCAGCCAAGTCTTACCCGGACCCAAACTTTCCGAAATTATAACCAACCAGGCTCAATCACACCCGGACTCACACTCTCCAATGCTACTCAGTCGGGCTCACTCAGACCCTTGTGAGGTAGATAAATATGAATGAGTCAATTCGATCACGAACAAGTTTGCCAACGTATGGTTTGTCAAGTGCTTCTCTGTATCAGCGCATACCATACCGTTGCTCTCGCGGTGCATGAACCAAAGGGTTCCTATTATAAAATTCTTTCACATCGTCACCGGAAGAATGCCCATGCATCCACTCCCAGCGTGTATATTTTCTATTTGCTTGCCTATTAGCGTGATAAACGTAGAACGATGTTTACGCTTAATAGTACACGTTGTTGGGCTAGTTGGTTCATAATCTTCAAAGCGCCTGTCCTGTACATCAGTGTTCCTTCTTAGTCCTTGTCAATTTTTGCGCTACCCAATTTTGAAGATGTTTACGCTGTTCCGCACATGGCGCGTTGTCATAAACAGTTCTATCGTCTGCATGCTTCCTTCGTGCGATACTGTCGTTAACAGAAGTTCTCCTGTCGTCTGCTAGCCCCAGAGGATATTCCTGGCTTCAGTTCCTTATTTCGCTGCTGGTGCGTGTCAGCGAACCAGCCGCCATCTGCGATCGCGTCATTCCATTTTCGCGCTAATCTCATCTCCCGCTCGTTTAAACCCGGCGCGCTGTGGATTAGTAATGCCTCCTCGATAACGGTAATGGACTCTCGGAGGCACGGGCGAGGACGCAGGAAGATCGAGAGCAGAAGGCGTTCGGCATTTTCTTCTGCGAAATTGAAAGCAGCTTCGTGACCCCGCTGCTCTTGGCGCGTGTCGTCTGCTCGTCGCAGCTGTTAGCGATCGGCGCCTGGTAATTTTGTTTTGTTAGTTGCTCCCGCTACCGACGTCCTGCAGAGATTCTTGCTTTGCAGAGCCTCCTCCCGCAAAGTCTCGCCCTCACTGCTTCGATCTGCAAGGAGCCGCGGAGAGAGGGAGATTACGTGACAACTTCGGTGTACGCCGAAGGCTGTCTGCCAGTTTTTTTCTGTAGAGTTGTGGGCCTGAACATTAAGGCGCTGTATGTGTACTTTCTCGTTAAGATTGTGCATCGTTACAAATTCTCCTTCGGGAGCCTCTTCTGTCTTCTGACTTGAGCTACTTTTCGACACGGGCGGGCGGAAGGGCGGACGGATGGACGCCATGGACGGACGGGCGGATGGAATGGATGGGACAGATGGAAGGGACGGACGGGAGGATGGAGTACACGTTAGGGATGGATGGAGTGGACGTTACGGACGGACGGAATGGACGGGATGGATGTATGAATGGAATGGAATTTAATGGACGGGACAGATGGAATGGGCGGATCGATAGAATGGACGGGGCGGATGGAACTGACGGACGGTAGGACGTCATGTTTCTACCTACTATACTTGACAAGATTGGTGGAGTGACCGGGTGCGGATGTAGCTATAGTACGCGCACCGATCCTGGTCCGGTAGCCCGCACACCAACCCTTATGCTGTAAACAATCGAGCTAGCGGGACAGGCTGAATAATTTTTTGTGTGGTGAAGTTGATGTCGACTGGCCTACTGATGCAGTTACAACACCCCGAGCTGCCAGTATTCAAAAAGACGACGTTCGTAAGATTGTTTGTTCACAAACATTAGCTGTTCTCGTATTTGTTCGTTAATTATCACACAGACTGGCATGGTACAACACAGTCAAGCTACATTATAATCAATGTATTAGAGTGATCCTGCTGCAAAATCAAACTTCTGTGGAGTCAATGTACCAAAGTACAGTCAATGTACCATGCAGTCAAACTACCGTGGAATGAATTTTCAGAGCTGACACGTCAAGTTGACAGTCAAGCTGACACGGTTACTAAACTACACTTTCAATCGACTGTACTGTCAACGTACTGTGCTGTCAATGTGGAGTACAATCTACTACTTAGGGAAGCTACAATACAGTCGTGCTTCTATAATACAGGCAACGCCCCGTAAAGTGCTTACTTTATGTAATTCTACGACGAAGTCGAGCCACAATACAGTCGAGAACACAGTCGAGCTACTGTACAGTACTGTACAGTACAGTGCTACTGTACAGCGCTTGTACAGTCAAGATTTTACACAATCTATCTACTGCACAGCCAAGCTGTCAGCTCAACGATCACGAATCGCCGATAACGCGCGAACAGCCTCGTAAGTATCGGTGACCCTGACCAACCGGACTAACGAGCTGTATCCGCAGCTTGCGGGCACCGTTGCACGGTTTATCATTTTTATTTATTTTTTTGTGTATGCGTAATGGAAGACAACGTACACGTAACCTCCGGACAAGACGAAGCGAGCAGACTGCGTGACTGACTGATCGGTATCTTCTTCTCCCGGCGAAACGACCGACAACCACCACCTTTCGACGATGGACGGCGACGACGAACCGCCGCGAGCGAGATTCCGTCGAAGCACGCAATGTAGCCAAGCCAAAGCCAGCATGAAAGGAAATTTCAACGTCGTCCACCGACGAGCAGATGGCGGCGCCAGCGTCGCCAGCTGCTGCTAGACGCCGCTCGCTTGTTTGGGTGTTGCTCCGAACGACTCTTCCCTCTTAAACAGCAATAAAAAATCTCTAGCTGCCGCGTTCAAGTTCATACGGGCGTTTCGCCCCATACTTTAATCGCCATTTCCTTCTTTTTTTCTCGTTCCTTGGCGGTAGTTTTCCTGATCGTTTTATCGCGTGCGGCGGCGCTGCTTTCGCTTTGCAGCTTCCCGTTGTATGCCCATCTCCTTCCTCTTTAATTTTGATTCCTACATCTAGGGGGCTGGAAGGGGGCGGGGGGAGGGTGTAAATTTGTTTCGTAATCCTTCTTCGAGATTATTACCCCCTGCATTCTTTTCTACGCTGCCAGCTCCTTCTAGCGCCCAGTGTCGGACGATCGCTGCTCGAAGTAGGTGCGGCGCCGAAGGGAGCGTAACAGGTCAAAAAAAAGAAAATAATGAGAAAGATAAATGACGGTAAGAAAGCCAAGTTCAGCTCACGCTATCGAGTCCACGCATCGACAGGGGGTAGGCGTGAACCAACGAGCGGGAAGTTTTGGCCACTAAGAGCAAAAAAGTAAAAGTAGTCATCAGCTGGCTTACGCCTTTCCCCCTCCGCTCGGCGGAACCAGTCCAATCGATGGCGTCATCGGTGACGTAATCGGCGAGGGAGCGAAAGAGAGCACCGCCGCGTCGGTCGGTTGTTTTGCGGTGGCTCCATCTGTCGGCGTTTCCACAAACTACGCGAACTGGTTTCTCTCGTTATTTTTCGCTGAGTGTTTTTGTTTCCTTTTCACTTGTTGCAAGGAGGGAGCTCGTGGCGAGGGAGCGAGCATAAAGCGGGCGCTCGTGTTAGCAATAAAAAACACTTCAAAGAAAGAAAGAATGAACGCGCGGCAGCGTTCGCGTTTCTTTGTCACAAAAAATGAATTCGAATGGTGTCAGTGTGACAGCGTCAGCATTTATTCTTGTGCTCACTCGTCCGGTTGCTTCACTTTAACCCCTCCGAAATGCCAAACGCTAAACGCTATCTCAAACTTGAAACTTGTCTGAAAATCAGTTCTGCGGAATCCCGCAAGGTGGCGGAAGGGTTAAGAAAGGGAAAATAGACAACCACCCATTTGTAGCACGAAGCCACAAATCCACAAGGAAATCCGTATGGATTTCCTTGTGGCTTCGTGCTACAAATGGGTGGTTGTCTATTTTCCCTTTCTTGAAACTTGTCTGTATGTTTCTGTATGATCGGCGTTATTGCGTGGGATACATTGCAAGCTATGCATCTTGCCGTTCATGGCAATGAAAAAAAAAAGAGGGGAATTCCTTTCGAGGGGCTCGTTTCTTTGTTAGAAACTTCAGCATGATTCTAACAGGCAATTAGGCTAAGCAAAGCATAGCGGATATTAATTGCTTATCTTTAACATGGTGTAGTGCGTAATTATTGCTACACTACAGTGAAAGAGAACAATTAATGCTCCCCATCATTTCATTGACTGTTAGATTAATTTGGTTGGTCTCGTGACTATGTCGCACATACTGCGATGATTCTCCGTGTCATATTCCATACGAATGTACTCGACAGTACGGTTAGGCTCTTGCTGTGCTGCACTGACGTTTTACCTTTATATATTCACAATGTGACTGACTCTACTGCTGAACCACGCTTTCATTTATATTTTTGTATATCCATTGAAGTTATTTTGTCACTTGCCGCGAATTCTGAAAGGAAAAAAAAAGTTATTTAGAATCACACACAGCTTTTCGTTCAGGTACGCAGACTAGCCCACACTAAGCACAATGTGTGTGTGTGCGTGCGTGCGTGTACTTCCTGACAGGCAGGGACAGGGGCAAGAACGAGCGGGGTATTGTTGAATGATGGCTTGTCTGAAGGAGAAAGCGGTAGTCGCGCATCCATCTACCGTTTTTCTTTTCTCTTTCATTTTTTTTTTTAA
The DNA here is from genome assembly GCF_013339695.2 of Rhipicephalus sanguineus. Lineage (NCBI taxonomy): Eukaryota > Metazoa > Arthropoda > Arachnida > Ixodida > Ixodidae > Rhipicephalus > Rhipicephalus sanguineus. The sequence goes on along the minus strand of NC_051183.1, from coordinate 75,833,313 downwards.
AAACATGGACAGGTGAAAAGGCGCAGCTGTGTTTTTTGTCCCCTCGCCTGCCGCTCCCGCTCTTCTACACATTACACGCGTTTCCTCCTGTGCGCGTTTAAATTACATTCTTTTTTTTTTTTCCGGCCCAACTTTACGCACATAACGGCGCTTGTTCTATTCTTTCCCCTCGCCCTCCTTTTATCTTTATTTATTTCTTTTTTTGTTCTCTATCATCCCTCATGTCTTCTGTTATCCATTATACCTCCCGCTTGCTGTACGGTGTCTCGTACTGCGTTTTAAAAAATGCATGTCGCCCGACCACCTGAGAGAGAGAGCGACCAAAGGGAAGGCACGCTGCGTAATGGCGACCATGTAAAAAAAGAAAGAGAAAAACTTGTTCCGCGCTCCTGGCATTCCTCGCAACAGCGCCAGTCTCTCTCAAGCAGTCAGGGAGGGGTGGCATGTCGTCGTGTGCAACGGGCGGCTCAGCTTCTTCGTGGGGGCGCTTTAAAAAAAATCCGCGCCGCTCCCGGTCCATGACCCGGTCATCCCTGCTTGCTGACGCTGTTGAATAACTTGGAAAGGAGCGGCTGGTGAATCCTTCCTGGCGGAACGTTTACGTAGCGTAGATCCTATCGAACTGATTATTATTATTTGATATGCGCACAGACACAAGGACACAGAGGAAATAAGTAGAGAGCAGGCTGACAACTACCACCTAGAGGGCCACAACGCCTGCCTACTCTTTCTGGAGGAAGGAAGAGATTGAGATAAGAAAGATAGGAGGAGAGAAAGAGAAAAGAAGATAGAAATGTTGGACTCATTGACTGTTGAACGAAGCAGTAGTCAGATTCAAAAGTTATGGACCACGACACTCAAGAAAAAAAAGCTAATCTTCCCGCTGCTTCGGCAGGCAGCCTTGAATTCAACTTCCAGCATTTTATAAAACGTGGTGACATGTACTCTGCACTTCGACCGAATAACTTACAAATTGCTGGGAAATTCAAAGTTTTCTCAGACCTATAGTGGTCTCTAGACTTTCGATGCCAACTGTACTTATTTGATTCGCGTTTACTGAAATGGCGGCCCTCTTTGTTGGCAAACTGTGTGTAGACCACGAAAGTAACTTCGACCACTTGGAGTTCATCAACGCGATCGAAATACAAGCACACTCTTCGCGCCAAAGGGGATGTGACGTATATTCGTAGTGTTTCATCAGTGAATGGATGGAAAAAAAAAACTTTTTTGTTTCATCAGTGAACTATTCCGCACTTTTCTAACCGCAGCTGTCGCTGCTACCACCTTGCGAAATAGCTCACACTCGTATTGGCGGCGAGGACTTACAGTGGCGCCGTCATGCTAAATCAGCTCCGTGACGTACTAAGTTGGATTGCTGGAGATTTCCTTCTGCTAAAGCGCATTATTTTTTTTTCCGGCAATGCGACGTAATCGCACTACTACAACAAAGCCCGAACTGTTGTGGCTCATTGATGGACCATTTATTGCTTCTAATTCAAAGTGAACGAATGACACCGCAAATAGGCAATGACGTCAAATGTGCACCCAGTGTTGTGGGAAAATTTCTTGGGGTGTTGTTCTGACCCTTTTATGTACGTTCGTTTGTATGCGTGCGTGTGTGTATAGATAGATAGATAGATAGATAGATAGATAGATAGATAGATAGATAGATAGATAGATAGATAGATAGATAGATAGATAGATAGATAGATAGATAGAAGATAGATAGATAGATAGATAGATAGAGAGAGAGAGAGAGAGAGAGAGACGGATGGACGGACGGACGGACGGATGTTGTTTTTTGGGGGCCAGTGGTTACATGATGAGTAGTGAAGAGTTCCAGCAAGTTTCAAACGCGAGTACAAGAAAGGAACGCACAGGAAAAGGCTGGCCAGCCTTGTCCCGTGCGTTGCTTTCTTCTTGTGTTCGCGTTTGAAACTTGCTAGAACTCTTCACTACTCAGCTATGCAAATGCTTGGATACACGCGCGCGGCGCATGTCGGCCTTCACGTCCTCGTCTTTTCGCGCAGTCATTCGTTCACTACGAAAACCCACACATTGCGAAACACGTCACTGTAACACTACATCAGTCGTCGCGAACGGTGAAGTGCAGCGCCCTTCCGAACGGAACTACACCGTCAGGAATTTCCTTGAACGACGATTGCAGGGAGCCAGATCGATGTGGTAGTCGTAGGTAGTTCCCCCCCCCCCCCCCCCCCACACACACACACCCTACCCCTTCTCTTTCTCTCGTATGCCTTAGATTCAGAGCGATTAAAAGGGGGCGGCAGTTCATTGGAACGACGACGGCGTTGTAGCGGCCTGCCAATGACAGCTGGATCGAGATAGGCAGGAACTATAAAGAACCACACTGAGAAAAGAAACATGGCCTAATTGCAACGACTTGCGGTATCTTACGCGTTAATTGCGTGTTCTTTCTTTCCTATAAGCGTCCGACTCGCAGTTCAGGACACCAAGGAAGAATAAAAGGTGATGAAGACGAGAGACTTAACTGCGTTTGGAAAGTCCCCAAGCGTACCTCAAAGAAAGAAGTAAATTGGAAGGACAGGGCAAGCAGAGCCTAGCTAGTGCGATGGGTCCGCCGAGAGGCTACGTTCGGGAGGGCTCGTTGCCATGGCGACCGCGGGAAAGAGTAAAATGAAGGAAAGAGAAATGGAAATGGGTGAAAAAGGAGCGAGGGGACGAGGGAGAATAAACGGGAAGTCGGGGGAGACAAGGGCTCCAGCTGTTGACAGCTCCGTGTCGACGCAGTTGCGTGCAGCACTGCCGATCACCACCTCTTCCCGTAGCCGGTGTCTTGAAACCGAACTGTTTTTTGTCTGTTCTGGCGTTTCGCGGGCTTTCAGGGTACCCTATCGCAAGCGTTGCTCTTAACGGTGTAAGTTCCTGTAATGGCGTTTAGGTGTTGCAGAAATTTTTGCGATGAGCAAAAACTGCTTCACGACACTTCGCAGCCACTACATGAAGTTATGATTACTCACCAAGTCAAAGAGATTAGTGGACGTATCGAAACCCGTGCGGGCTCGTCGTTCTGATTCTGCAGATTGTGAGCATTTTTATTCACTTTCCAAAACGTCATCTAATCTGTTTTACTTGGTCAATGCTCGCTATTTAACGGGGTAGACCATAAAAAATATAGCCGTTTATCAGCTCAGGTCTCTCCTGATGCATACGCATTAATCTTTCGCCTTTCAGCGCGAACAGATAACGAGGGAAGAGAACATGGGTACATCAAACTTTCGACTGTTTATTCATATTGTACTACAACTATATATCTGCCCATGATATGCGCAGCACACCGCAAACAAGTAAAACGCGCATCACCCCAATCGCAGACTACTGTGAAAAAACCTGCTTTCTGGCCGCGAAAGGAAGACTGGTGTATCGCTAATACATGACGATCCTCGGGTTCTGATGTAAAACGCCTCCAACAATTAACGAGACGTGGTGTCTTCGCTTTTACTAGAATCCGAATCGTATCCGGTCGCGGCTCACATTTATGTGAGCCAGGCACGTAGGCAAGCCCCCCCCCCCCCCCCCCCCCTCGAAATTTTTCCAGCCCTCTATATTCCCAGGGTACTTTTTTTTTTGCCATGGAAAGATTGTCTTTCGAACAGTTAGGCCTTGGGCCCTCCCCCCGAAAAAAAATCCTGGCTACGTGCCTGATGTGAGCTGCAGTGGGCCGGAAAATGTTCTCCGTCTTTACCCTTTAAAGGCAACTCGTGTTCCCGTGCGCGCTCGTTAACGCATCTTCCTGTCCGTCTGGTAGCATGCTGCCTGACCAAACGGGCTTTCGTCAAGCTCCCCTTCGCTTGGAGCCACCATTAGCTGTGGTATAACATGGTCGAAGCAGGTACATTGAGATGTACTGCACGCAATTAGTGCACGGCTGAGGAGTTCGCTTCCGGTTCTTCCGTTGACCTCGAATCGGGCGTTGGAGCGCGCTGCAGTGACGTGTGCAAGGCGCGCGGACGCCTTATTAGCGTGGCGCAACTGGTGGCGCCCCGGTGCGGCGGCGGTGCCAACTCTCGGCACGTCGATATTCATTGCTTCCTCTTCTATTTTTGGGGCCTTCTGGATTTATTTCTCTTTCGGTAGATAGCGCTGGTGACAGCTTTGTTAATAAATGACACTCTCTGGGCGAGATTTACGACTTTCGGGGCTGTAACTGGCGCCTCTCCGCGCCACTCGCGCGCTTTTCTGATTGTGCAGCGCGTTATACCCGTGCCACACGGGCACAGAAACTGACATTCGGTAGTGAAGGCATTCAGTTTCCGAATGACATTTTTTTTCGGCGGAGCTGCTACACGTCCAAACTGAATGACATTTGACTTGATGATGTCGATGGCAGCATCTTCCATAGTGAGCAACTGTTGAGTAGTTATAAAAAATAAGCAGCAAATAAACAAGCTTCATATACCTTCGAGAATAATTAAATGTAGAAATAAGCATATTACACTGCCGTAAGCTTGAGTTCGTTGCTTTGTTTCACAACGTTGCAGCTGACCGTAGCAACCTAAGCCAACACTAGTCCGATCCACAGCGTAAAAAGAAATTGGCGCCTGTCGCATCCAAAATACGGCGTTTGAAGCACTTGTGTAAGTGATTAGTGTAAATAAAAGACGTGAAAACTTTATTTTTAGCTGAATAGGATGTCGTTTTATATAATTTAGGTATATCGCACTTCGTCAGATGTGCCGTGGAGAGTATGCCTTTCTCAGTTGAATGAGTTCTGGCGATGGCATTAGGTGACAAATGGCATTTGGGCGAATGCCATTTCGTTCGTCCTTGTGGCACCGCGCGAATGGCATTAAATCTGAAGGCATTAGGAGGCAAATGCCATTTTCTGTGCCCGTGTGGCACGGGTATTAAATGTAGTGCGTACAGCATGCCTGCCAACTCTTCCGATTTGCCTGGTAGGCTCCCGAATTTTGAGCAATCCTCACCATTGTACGGGGATTGCCGTACGAACTCATTGCTTCATAGCCTCGGGAGCATAATAATAATTAAAGTAACATTAACTTCCTTCACCTGTGCTAATAACCAACATTTATGAAAAAAAAATTCGGCAGATCCCACGGCTTGTGGGCATCGGTTTCGTGCGAAGCAGCCGGCCAGTGATTGCCTATAGGCTGCATTTTTTGGCTTTTAGCCAAGCGTCAACAGGTGGATCGACGTGTATTCGTAAGTGTAGTGGTTGTGTGCACATCGTGGGCTTACCAGGAATGTCGACTACACTCGCATTTAAAGGGTAACCTATGGTCTGACGTAGTGTCAAAAATCATGTTAGAGCACAAACGCCACTATTGTCAAAACGGAGTTCACCTTACTGTGTGATCACGTTAATATCATACCTAACTTTCGTTAGCGTATTCCTCCGGGGTCGAGCAATGCTCGAATATAGCTTGGTGAATCACAGTAGTACAAATGTAATGTTTATTAGACTGCTATGAAAACGAAGTCAACACTGGAACCACGAGTGACATTAACCCAACATGACGCCTGTATTATAGGAGTAAATATGCAATGTTTATTGCTTTGTTAAAAATTAGAGAACTAGCACTACAACCACCATTGACGTTGCACTGACATTACACCTGCATACGGTCTTTTTCCCAAGCAGTTTCAAGGCCTGGCGTGGTTGTGTGGTAGGATACCTGACTGCCACGTAGAATGCTTGGGTTCGATTCCTGCTCGGATGCCGATTTTTATTCTTTACATTCGTCGGGTCAACGCTGCTGATGTCTGTTTTCTTAACGCTCTCGCATTTAAATTGCCAATGTCTGTTCTCGCCGTGCCTGGGGAGATTAAATTGTCAATCACCTGTGGCGCATACCCGCCTACCGTGGCCCGTCGTATACGGGTATGTGCCACACGTGTCTCGAGGAAAAGGTCTCACGACGTACGCGGCGGGATTTTCACGTTATTCATGTGATGACCAGACATTCATATTCGTCAAACCCACTTGCATCAAGTTAACGAGGAGATCACAAAGCACCCAGACGGAGGCGGCTAGATAGATAGATATAGACGGACGGAAAGAAAGAAAGAAAGAAAGAAAGAAAGGCTCAAAGTGCCTTAGGTTCGCTAAGAAATGCTTCGCATTTAAAATACGGATAGTAGGTTCTTACCAGGCCCGTAGCCAGCCCCCCCCCCCCGAAATTTTGATGACACATGGTGTTTTATCGAAAATAAATCATGAAAATAGGCGTTTTTCTCAAATAGTCAAGGTTTTCAGCCAGTGCCTCCCCCCCCCCCTCCCCCGAAAAAAATTCCTGGCTACGGGCCTGGTTCTTACTCAATAATTGTTCTCTTTATGTGTCCGTTTATACTGTAGTGATGGAAAATCATTTTGACAGGAAATATTGCTGAAGCCAGCATTCTGATCCACTTGTAGAATGACAAAGACAAGTCCACTTATCAAAATCATGACGACAAGTGCACTTGTCAAAACGTTGGCTTCAGCGACATTCCCAGTTAAATACTACCCTGCCACGGTGCACTAGTGGTTATGGTGCTCGACTGCTGACTGGAAGGTCGCGTGATCGAGTCCCGGCCGCAGCGGCTGCATTATCGGTGGAGGCTGAAATGCTTGAGGCCCGTGTGCTTAGATTTAGGTGCACGTTTAAAGAACCCCACGTGGTCTAAACGTCCGGAGCCCTCCACTACGGTGTCTTTCATAATCATATCGCGGTTTTGGGACATTAAACCCCGACAATTATTATTATTATTCCCTGTTCAGTCATTTTTCATCACTTCAAGCCTTCGCCTTGCCCTGAACTTTTATCGTGTTTATACTGTAGTAATTTATAATTCTACTCTTTCCTGTCGCAGCCAAACATGCCGACTTCTTTGATGCCGGCGTGATGGAGGAGCTCAAGCACCGGCTAGCAGGCGTGAGTGCTCCGCGGTCGCCCGCTGAACCCCACTCCTGGAACGGATCCACGGTCACCTTCCATGGAACGGTCAGTGCTGACTTCGCAGCCTCTCTATCGAAGGGCAACAAAATATAAGCCTGCTTGACAAAGTTGTACATCGAAGCTGTACAAAGCTAGGAGGTGGAAAAATGTGGCGGTCTGTGAGTGAACTGTAATTAAGCAATGCTGGTATACACTACCTCAATAGATCTCAGCGCTTTCACTAGTCTCTCTTCAGGTTTTATCAGCATATATAGGTAGGTATGATACCCGCCGCAGCATGAATCGCTATCCATAAAGTCCTTTAGGTGCTTTTTAATATCCTTTACGCTAACGTCACCATACGCAAAGTTTCAAGCACACATTTCTGAAATGTGGTGATAGAGAAATCAAAAACTACAACAGAAGACACTTCGATAGATCCCAGCTCGTGATAAACACCGGGGCCGCAAGTTGCAGCTTGCCTGGTTAACCAACTGTACGGTGTGCTTGGGCATTTTTCTTTCTTTTTATAACTTCATAGAATAAAGCTTTTGCTTCCTCCAACCATGCTTAAAAACGTGAGTTCGATTCCCGGCCATAGTGGCTGCATTTTGACTGGCACTAAATGCAAGGACTGACCAGTTTACGTCGATTTTGCTGCATGTTAAAAACCCTACGTGGTCGAAATCGATCCGACGGCCCCACTACGGTGTGTCTTGCAGTCATATCATGGTATTGGTACGTAAAGGCCCAGCACTTTGAATAAATTAATTGATGCACGAGCTCTTTCTTCTTCTCAACAAATTTCAGCTTACCATGTGTGTTTTTCGTCACTTAAAAGCTGGAAATAAATTTGTTGCAGTAACTCATTTGCAGTGGTGTTGAAAAATTCAAAATGTGCGTCTTCCTACAACTAACATTACGTACATAACTCGATGCCAGGCTGAGCGACCAAGTTGGGAGTTTTGAGATTGTGAATTTCATAACTGCAACATTTCTTCTGCAACGCTGAGCATGCAGCCACTGAGAGTAACAGAACTGTTAGTACTGACGTTTGATTACACGTTTGTGTGCAGTAATGTTTATGTTTTAAATGTAAACTTTAATTAGGGTGTTCTGTGGGAATTGCTGTGTCGAAGCCTTTTCCAACCTTCGTTTTGTTTTTCCTGATGTTGTGGGGTTAGTCAAGTTGCCATGACGCAGCTTTATCCCACTATTATGAGCCACTTTAATAAATGCTTTTGTGTATCCATGTGGCGATGTAAGTTAGGCTAGTCAACGTTTTGTAAAATTAAATAGTCAAACGTCAATATTACTAATGTAGATTTAACGAAATTTCGGTTATAACGAATTAATTGAGGAATTCCGTTGTCATTGATAATGTAATGAATATAAATTTACAACGATTTTTTGGATATAATGAACCATTCTCGTGTCAGATGTGACTTATTCATAAAGAGGTTTCGCTGTACACTACTTTGGACGTACACAGGTTGAGGGAAATTGGGTACACATTCGAAATGCACTAATCGCTCTCACAACCAATAGTCTGCTTAGATCTTTGCTTTTGAAATATAGGAATGCGAATCATAACTGCTGTATCCGACTATCCACTTGTGATTTATATGGGGAGTCATGCGAAAACTTGTGTCTATAGTTTATCCAAACGCAAATCACAGAAAAAATAGTTACAGCATTGCACTGCGCAGCATCGGTACAGAGGAGGCAGTGGTGAGGGCCACACAGATTTTATTTCCTCCATTGCTTAGGGATTCCTCGTTTCATTTTCCTCAGGTGGTGGCGAAAAGGAAAGAAAACACTGGAAAAGTGAAAGTGCTACTTCACTGGGTTCCTGAGAACATGTAAGTTGATAGTATTTCTTACTCACAAGCCTTTATTGTTGAACTTATGCAGTCGAGTAAGTTCTGCAGAAAGCAACAAGCATCGAGAAGGTGATATATTTTTAAAATGTATGAAGCTTCAGTGTAGGCATCGAACGTCATTGCAAGGAAGCGAAATCAAACAAAAGAACAATTACATTGTCTTCTATATTCGTTCTACCAAAATTCCTTACATGATATACTGCACACATCCTGAAACAGTGACAAGGTGGCATTTTTTTAGCATATTTGGAAGTTTAGTGTATAGTGTCATTCAAAGTAAATGTACAGTGAAGTCACATCCAATGCAAGAAAACTTAGATTATGTTCTACATTTATTGTAGTGGTAAATTGCTGACACAATATACTGTTGAGAAAATTCTTAGATTTACTTCCACATGTCAGACAGTTTATGCCTACGTTGTTGAAAGATTTCACATCATATATATGTACTGGCAAACTATGTATCCCATTTCACTGTTATTTTAAGGAAGTTGAATTCAAGTTGAATATTTTCAAAGAATATCTAACTATTTGCTCATTTCATCTTATTGTTTGGACTGAGTCTCTCTGTAAAGGTTTCTCATGTGCCTTTTTTTAATATTCGTAGCCTTGACACTTCTTTTTAGACCAGCTCTTTGCTAGCCTTCCAACAATCAAATATGCAGATATTATACTCATGCATTCACTCACATAAGTAGCTTAACACTACATCACTCTTAAGTGCAAGTGCAGCATCTACTGTTTTCTACCTTTATAAGTTGGGATGATGACTAGACTTTCCTTTTGTTTTTTTGCTTGTGTTAGTGGGAGAATGAACCACCAACCTCCACTCATAAGTGTGTTCATCTGTAAACTGTAGTCTATCCAAATGAAGTAGATTAAATTTTCATGATGTTCTTCATATCCATCAGATTTTGATGAACTTTGAAGGACGTGCACTGCTTATTTGGGCTCATTCTGAGGAAGCCTTTCACTTGCATCTGCTCTGAGCAATTAAAGGATTTATGAGTGAGGTATTTGTTTACATGACAAGTTATAGTAAAAAATTAGCCAACCTGGAAACATTGACTGAAAAAAGTTTATTGCCTAGAGGTAGCAAAAATAGGCAAAATCACAGTGAAATCTGGGAATTTACATTTACATAACCTGTGTTTGGCACTCCTATGAAATTTAAGATGTGATATTAGAGTTTCAGTTCCTTTTCCAAATACCAACCTTAATTTTTCTGACAGAACAGAAATGACGTTTTAAAAGACCAATGCACGAGTGTGTGAATGGATTTATGCTGTAGAGTGCAGAACTTTGTTGAACTGATTTTAAAAATGAGCCTGGGTCCACTGATCACATTTGTTCAATAGGAATACAGTATTCGCTGTTCAATTTGTTTAACGGAAGGCTTTGTGCATGGAATGCATAGGAAAACCGCCGGGATTTTTGCAAAAGATTGTATATTCTGAAAGATTTGCTTAACCAAAGTCCCTGTAACTGAGAGTTCATTTTAAGTTCCAATTTATTCGTCAGTGACGTTAGTTTTACATAATAGTGTATAACAAAATTAGTACAACCCAGGGAGCCCCAAAGTTAAAAAACTCTCAAGAGGATCCTATACATGATCTCAATCAGAAATTGTGAGATTTAATCAATCAGTCTTTGTGGTAACCTTATAGACAACTCGAAAAAGTAAATGGTGTGAAAAAACATGAAAATAGAAAGCTGTGTAGGACGATAAAAATGGCAAAGAATATTTCTGTAATGAACAAGCAATGTCAGATAACAATAAAAAGCATGGAAACAGTATAGGCTACATCAACTATTATTTATTATATAATAATGCAAGTAAGGTAATGTTCTAACAATTTCAGTGCTATAGTTACAAAAATTTTTCACTTGCAGCCTGCCGGATAGCTGGGAGTCTGAGAGCCAGAGCACTGAAAAGGTGGTCGCCCTATCCTCGCTGTCCGCTGATGACCTGCACACGCTAAACCTGTGGCCCAAGGATCTGCCAACGCCGTGTCAGGGCTTGTCAGGAAGCTGCCGACGCAAGCGGAAGTGATGGTGATGACAAGGTCACTCAGGGTCGTAATGCTGCAACACTGCCACACTTTCTTTTGATTTTCCAACAATGCCATTCATCGTCAACAGCTGCTCCACCGACAAATGCAGCACACACGCATGTGGACACAAAGTGCATCATCGTTGGGAGCGTAATTTATTTTCCGAACTTTCATACCACGCATCTCGTCCTGCATGGCTTGGCAGCCACATTCCCATCGCCAAGTGCCCTTCGGAGGCAACGGACTCCCCACTGCCTTCACCGACTGCGCTGGCAAATCAGTGACTGCAGATACGGCATCGGATGTGGCTGTGTACGTTGCCAGAACTCTCATCATCAGGTGCGCAGGGTGGGATGGGAAGCGGTGCACCCCTCCTTGTGGTGTAAATGCTACATACTTATCTGCCTCATTTTGACAGTTTAGTCAGTGAAAGACAGCAGTTCTTCTCCATCTTCGGTGCACAGTAGCCGCGGATGCATTTCCACATCGAAAGGCGGTGCCGTGTAGATTGCACCACGATCCATCGTGTTCAAGCCCAAGCGGGTTCCCTACAATTCTGGACTGGAAATGAAACTGCAAGCGGCTCGTTGGCGACTTGACGACTGTCGTCTTTGGTCAACAGATTGGTCAACAGCTCATGACACTCACTGCCCATGCAGAACAGCACTGGTGGACAGTTTGAAGTTAGCCAACACTATGCAGATGTTTGTCATCAAAGCGCTGTGGGGTGGTTTTACTATTATTTTCTTATTTAGTCACTGCTGCTCATTTCCTTCATGACCTTATGCGACATTTACATGTAAGATTGAGTTCATGTCAAAAAATTGCCTATCGATTGCTGCAGCTGGCTGCTTCTCAACTTAAAAGGGTTGTTTTTCCACTTGGAGTGTAGAACGAGTATAAGAAAAATGTCATAATGATACTAAATTTTCTTAGTTTTCTTTATTGCACTTACTTTTGTTGAGGCCATGATAGGAGGGCTTGAAAGTGTCTGTTGACTACACTGAAACTTCAACGCAATTTCATGCGTTTCTTTTCGACAAGCCTCATTAAAACTTGGGCTTCTTGCCAGTGGCATGTCGGGCTGAGTGGTGGCATTGTATTAAGTATATGCGACCCCACAAACTTCAAGAACTTTCTTGGTTCCTAAAATACATAGAATTTTGATGGCTAATGTAAATGTCCCTTGTGCGAACAATCATTTGTGTGCAACTTTAACTGTTCCATTTAGAACTGATTCATTCTGTGGTTGTAATCAATGTGGAGTACGATCGATCCAGGTCAGAGCTATCGAATGAAGTAGCTGGGAAGCCAGGCAAACATTTTTCGAAATTGTGCCATAACTTTGGATAGGTTAACTTTAAAAAAAATGTTCTTCTATCAAAATATGTATGAATTCTAGAGCACATTATATAACCGTTGGGCTTCAGCTTGTCGCCACTCAGCAGACATGCTGCAGCAGCCAGATGTTGCCGTGAATCTGTCATCTCGTTTAGTCGTGCTGTACAGATGTATGGCTATGAAAATGCCAACAAAAAAATTGCACCTTTCTTTTTCACATGGGGACAAAACCGCACCGGAACAGTGCTTGGAAGATGAACGATAACCTACTGCCATATTACCGATTTACAATTATGCAAGAAACCCTCAGCGACATAATGTGTGCTCTGCAATTTTGTGTGTATGCAATTTATGCGAGGATGTTTGCAAAGTAGAGCTGGGAACGAGTTTTGTTTTACTTACACATAATGGTCTATATTGTGTATCTGTTGCTTACACGCTTCCATGAGTGGGCATTGGATGCACATGCAGCAGACATTTGTGTTCAGCTATTGCTAACAGGACTTGCTCCTTATTCCACACATAGCCTACACTGTTGTGAACACAAAAGAGTCATTTAGGCTGCCAAGCAATGGCGCAGGCACTTTGTTCTTTCAGTGAGGGTAAAAACTGAAGCGTGAGTTCTCAGTGTCATCTTATTTTATTGCCGCTCCAAATTAGTTTTCTGCAAACCTGCGATGTGTTAAGTTTCAGTTTTTGAACAAGGAAACCTGACAAATTTACAGCTAAGTGACCATTTCAAAGTTGTCGTGCACTAACATACAACATTTGTTCTATGTTGAGGTTTGTGCTCAACAAACACTGGTGTGTCCCTGACATTACAGATGTTGACCTACATTTTTAAGAAAAAAATTGGATGCACTCTTTGGGGCTTTTGTTGTCTGCAAACATAAAAAGTCTATGTGACTTTTTCCTGATACTTCATACCGGGCACTTCGAAGTCAAATGGTGTGTGCATTGTCAACATGAAATAGCATTCTTGACTGGAAAGGTGCTTAGTTTTCAAAAAAGAAACGCAAGCAGGACAGATGATTAATATTGCTTGGAGACAAGACGAGCCTCAAAATCTGTGGACTTCTTTTGTAGTTCTCTCAAAGGATAGACATACCGAGAAAGACATACCAAGAAAAACACATTTGCATGTGCCTACTTGCAATGAATGTGTCTGTTGAATGTGTCTACTTGCATTTGCAAGTAGACACATTTGCATGTACACAGATCTTCATATATGATCGCGAATCCGTCTCATTTCCGTGTTAATATTGTGGTAAATATACCACTCTGAATTAATTCTGCATCCTTCTGTACATTTAACACGAAGAACTTAAGTTACGTGAATGTCTGCAGCCATGATTTTATAGTAGGGCGAATTTTGATAACAAACTGCCAAGTGTAGAGGAGATAAAGAATTGGCCAAGCAACCTTCTCGGTTTGCTTCTACTTATAACCATGTTTTAACACATTTCTGGTGAGTTGTCATGAAATTGTAATTAGTTGTCATCCAGATGTCCTTGTCAACTGCCTACACCAGGTATTTTAGCGAATGCTTCTTACAGTAGTGTCATTTTTCGTTAGCCACAACCACTGAAAGTTAGAGGCAGTAAAGCTGGAGAAAGAAAAGGGTAGTTCATTATTACCTTTACTTGCAAAGTAAAAATAATAAGACTAATGGAAATCAGATTCCACAAAACAGTAACTTGACAGTTGGTGACCGAACCCGCATCTTTAGCATTGCATGAGCAGTGTATTGAACAGCCATTGATGTCCTTGTGGCATTGACATTCGCTGCAGGGGAACGAGTGACCTCGTTCATAGAGCTCCTTTTATTTGTACTGTCCTGATCGTAGATATGACTTGTAAATGAGGCTAATAATTTCCGTACAAAAGTTTGAGACATCTGTCCTATAAAGTTAAACCAAAAGCAAGCTAAATGTTACAAACTGGCTCCGCCTACACCCAGCAATCACACAAGACTACAGTGAAATGGGTACTGCTGTAAGAAATTGAAGTGAATTCATTTACACTGTGCACCAGCCAATTACGCTTGCTAAATTCGTGAGGCACCTGTTTTTCTTTAATGCAGTTAATTTTGCCGTGCCGATCATTCTATCACTGGTTTTACGATGATGTTTGAACATCCTGCAAATTCCTGTAGATAATAGTGTGTGTTCAGTAAAAGGTAACACTAGCTAAAAGCAACAAACTTTACCAATAAGCTTAGCATCTATGTTAGCATCGCAAGAACACTTTAGCTTCAAGCACACTCCAACTGGAACGGCTCTCTTACAGTGGAGGACAGGTGAACCATAGATTTGTGCGTGCCGCTAGCACCAAATTCTTATGTTGTCTCTGAGTGCAGACGTTTATTTGATATAGGAACAACAATGCCTGCACAAATCAATGCAATACTTGCCATTATCGGCATTCTGCATCTAGCAACGTTCTGGTAGTTTGTGTAGACACTGGCATCGGCCTTAATAATTTTAGTATGAATGTGTAGACACTAGTGCCAGTCTTAGTAATTTGAGCACTAAACTTTATTGTCCAACTTAACAATCTAGACTTTATCAACGTTTGCTTTAAGGCCTTCTTTCAGAATCACTGGAAGCATTTTCTGAAATGCCTGGTATATGCCCTGGTCACTTAAAGTAGATGTGCAAATGATAGAGACATTCACCTTGCCTTCTACTGCGGTAGCCTTTTTAAGAGCGTTGTTTTTTTTTTTGTCAATTCTACGAACACTGCCAGGGATCACCGCACATTGACTGAAATAAGAGCCGGAGTAGCTGAGGTGCGTTGTTGCAAGGAAACTGTAAAAAACCACAGCAAGCGAGACTGATCTTTTTCCTCGGAACTTATTTGAGACTTTAGGTCTGACCCATTTTGTGCAGTACAGAGATAGCCAGTATTGGGTCTTGCCAGATTCTCTGTCGACCTTGATTGCCACACATTCAAGCACCACTTCGGTGCTGCATAGCTGTGGTCACTGAATCCTTTGACAAAATTAACTTGCCTTGTGAGAAGGGTGTTAATTAAATATAACTGAAGAATAAGCTTGCTATGCTTACCATAATGCATAGTTTTACAATACGGAGACGTTTCATGTTTTGTCATTGCTCTGAGACTGCAAGCTCAGACATGGGCTTCGGGAGAAATAATTTGTTGAGATTTTTTTGTTGATGTTATTATGTTGTATGGTTTCGTGAACTTTCGTGCCTGTGCATGGCCTTCTCGCTTTTGACAGGAGCATTTCATCTTTACAGTTTCCTCTGCAACTTTGTGCGATAAAGCAAATGGGATGCAATTTTTTCTGGCCAGTTTTTCCTTTTTAGTTCGTATGAAAGATATCCAGGTGCAATGCACTTTTTTCTGGGACCATGTGCCTTTTGTGTCACTATCTCTGAATGGTGGATGGACTTGAGTCGGTTCTTTTCCACATCCTTGATGCACCCGTCACGGCAAGCAATTTGACCTTGACCACTAGCGCATTTGCTGCGTGTAACATCCTTCACGGTCCAAAGATGACTGGAGATTCGCAATATCAACCTGTGTTCTCTATAAAAACAAAAATTTTAACGAAGCCCTTTGAAGCTGCAGCTTTGTAGTTTCTCGACAGCTTGTATCAAAGTACGCTGCTCCAGATAGAGAAGAACGATTGTTTCTCCTTCATTTAGTTCTTTGGTTTCATGGTTCTAACCATCAGAAAAACATTTAGTTCGTTAAGCTTATTATTTAAAAATTTATATGCTAAGCAAATTTTCATTGTTCAGTTGGTCACATTTGTGGTTTGCCGACGGGTTCAAGTGACGTGGTGAACGTGTTAATAGATTCACGGAGTTTTTTCTTGTAAGGCACAGTGGATAGCGTTGAAAAAATGCAAGTGACTATGGGTGCGTCGGTGCTGGTATTTTCCAAAAATGCCAGCACTGGGAAGTGGTTAGCATCTGCCAACTTTGTGATGCCTGTAGCGTAGGTATCGAATGGCATTCAAAATGGGCCAGACTTTGGTTTCACGAATAAGAGGAAAGCATGGGGAGTAACCGGCATCCCCGACAGTAGCAGTTTTGTTCGCGCCTTCTGCAGACGTCATGGCGCCTGCCATAGGCGTCGCAGCTGCTGCCACCTCTAGTTGGGAGCTTGCAACTGGAAGTCGAAAGTGAAAAGGACTTGAAATGGTGTGCAGTTGTCGCGGTTGTGGGCGGTGGCCGTTGGATGTTTTGTCACGGTTGGCAGGAGGTTGCAGCGTCGTGTCTTGGGTAGTTTAGTGAGTGACTGCCGTGCCGCGACTTGTCTTATCACCCTCGAATGCAATGCCTGGGCTTCTTCTCGCGCAGCGATTGTATAAGTGTACGCAAAGTCATCCCGTTCATTCTGTGACGTCACTGTAACCACGTTCGCACCCTATTGCGCGTGCCAGCCATCAGCGTAGCCGACACGGACGCAATATTATTTATTCCACTCGCCGCATGTAACATTTCTCCCTACATCCGGCATGTTGCGGTACGGCTTAGCACGAATGTTAACTTGACCTCCGAGTGTTTCCCTGTGTAGTGCACAGTGACGAAGCAGATTGCTACAGCATCACAAGCTGGCATTTTTTGGTCATTCAGAAGTCTTAGAAGGAGTTACCAGAGATAGTGGCACGTGACGCAGTGCTATACAGACATTTACACTGTAACATAATGAAAAGTATATATAAATATATATATTATATCGACTTTCATAGCAGAGCTTGTAATGAGGCCTAATATTTCACACGTATATTGACGAGCTGCGCCTATTTACTACAACCCCAAACTTCCCTTGTACTGGAAATATTGATGCCCTTACGGAGACACTAACGAGATGTATCACTGCCATCAACCTGCTTAAATATGAAATGTAGGGATTTTAATTTTGCTTAAGGGATCATTTTGCCCAATGCGATTCACTTGTTTCAAAAACACGCTCCCTGTTTACTAACAGGGAATCATACTAAATGACGGATGATTTGCCGCGTCGACCTTCAAAAAACGTCAAAAACATGCACGTTGCAAACGTGCCTAATTTGTGCTTTACCAACAGGGAAAAAGTCTGCCCTCAAGATTGAGCTTTGTCATTGGAATCGGAGTAAGTGGGATTGGGTAACGACATGAGTGAGAAAAACCCCTGAACGATGCGCGCCTCGTTGTTGCGAGCTCCGTTGGAACGAAAAGGTTGATGGAGGTGCGCACCTCGCTATTGTATAAATCCCAGCGACCAGCTTATAAACTCCCCGTGTACATGCTCCACCTCCTCGACCAAGTCTCCCGCTCTACCAGCCAACATGTTCAACACTGCCATTGTAAAGAGAATGTAAACAGTGTTTTTAACGAAGCTGTTTATAAGAGTTATATACCACGTGAGATAAATATATTCGAGGTTTGTTAGCGTAGTGGCTAGCGTCCCTAGCCGCAACCGGATGCAGCCAAAAATGCGTGACACTGGCACAGCGCTGCACTCAGCGTACATCAGAATGAGGAGGACGCGTTCCGAGTTTGCTGTTTATCCAAATGTGGTGTTTTGTCGTAAAGGGTGTTGGTCAGCTGTAACTACCATCATCGTACTATCTTTATTGCATGTTTTTCGTACTGTGAAAGTCATCGAGCTCTATGGCATTGTGGGCTTTCTTTTTCTTTTTTATAAGTGTGTCTCACTTCGTGAATGGGTTCCTCTTACCTGATGGTATTTCTATCTGTAATGGGTTGCCTGAAACTTGGCTTTGGTGATGGTTCAAGCTAGTGTTCATGCAGGATTGGTGCACACAGTTGAACGAAGCTTTGTTGCTATATTCTTATTTTTTCTGAAATTGGGGTGGAATAACTCGTGTGATTATACGCAAATTCGCTGTTCTCAATCGTTCTTGTTGCAGTTTTCTATGTGAGAATGCCAGTACGACACGAGTGATGTCTTTGATGCCGCAGTATTGGTCTGGTAACCAAAACTACTGTAAATGCTGGGGGGTTTTAGCGTGCATGCTGTCGAAACCTTGTCTGTTGTGGTGTTGTCATCAACGGTCTCGTGACCCGTGAGATTCCCGGGATGAGTGACGCATTTTTGCCTCTTAGTCTGAAATTATTCCTGCTAGATTCCTTAATGCTGGTGTAGTTATTTCTGCACAATTACGATTCACATGATGTTGACGTCGCTGCCTAAGAATTCTCTGTGGTTGTGGCCTGTTTTTCGTTGATTCAAAATTCAAGATGGCGTTCATCTTTAGTATGACGTAATGATCAGTGTCTCTTCTTTCTCGGGACTTACGCTCTCGCAGCTGTATTATTGGCATGAGTGTCACTTTTTGAGGGCATGCTGATATACACTGGCATTAACAGTTTCGTGCAGCCTAAAATTTAATTGAACATGCGGCTCAGTGAATGACCTTCTGGATTACAGTCAAGATGCGTTCTTGTGGCAGCGGTCGTTTCACGCCTTGTTATTTTTCGTTAAACTAGATTCGAACCCTGTCGCTAGAAGCTTCACTTTATAATATGCGATTCTTGTGCGTGCTTAATTTCTGTGGGTGATTTCTTACCTCTATTGTCTGGATGGTCATGTTCAAAATGGTCAAGGTATGGGTGCTTGAAGAGTCGTGTGGGGCGAATGTCGGGCGTTGCGTGCACGTACGCTTTTGCAAGAAAGCTTGCTGGTGGATGCGTTTGGTGAACGTGTGCACTACATGCTGGTTGCTGTGTTCCAGATTAAACTCTTTCCTTAGGTGTGCTTAACAGTTCTAAAAATGTATTACTTGCCGGCCATTGGTTTGTAGATTTGCCTCCATTGGGCTTGTTTGTAGTGCTAGTCATATTGCAGATAGCGTTGCTGCGAGTGAGACGCAAGCAGGGTCGGCACCTCGACTTGCAAAGCTTGCGTCGATATAAGCTGGCATTTCTGTTTTGGCTCCGTGCTTTTTTTTTCTCATTGTTGATTGTTTTGATGCTCGTGCTGAGGATTTGCAAACAAGAGAGCTCAATTTTGATGCCGTTTACATCGCGAAAATGCCAAATCCGGGTTCCGTTTGAGTTTGGAATTGTTCGAGTCTTACCCTGTGTTTCATTCGGGTTGAGGCACCACTGAGTTAGTCAAACAGCATATTTTCTTTTTTTCTGTGTTCGGTTACGTTTGCTGCACGGCAGTGAGCCGTCATGGTGAGGATACTTGTCAGTTGTAGGGACCATGCTTGCTTGCTTTGAAGCCATCTTAAAGCTTGGAACAGTTCATAATAATGTCTTGAATTACTTTTCAGTGTGTAACCACTTCATTTATGTGTTCATGACATCCATTATTTACTAATACCATACATGCGAGAGCTTACGTACCTCTTCGATAATTTTTTAGTTGGCCCAGTGACAAAAAAACAGCGCGGTGATGTTCTCAAATTGCCTCTTGCTTTTATCGATGGCGGTTCCTCCACTACCCAATCTGAACCGAATTTCAAAATTTTTGAAATTGTCAGTTAATTGGAAGAAGTGAAGTAGTTATGCATGGCTGAACTGGCAAAAAGGAAATCTTTTAAAAACTACTGCATATCCTTCATCATTACTTCCTTGAGTTATCCACGTCATGACAATTTCCCATCAAAGCGCGCATTGGTTATCATTGTGCTCGAAGTTTTGTTTCTTATGCTCCCCACATAAAGTGGAAGGAGTCCAATGATCTCGTAAACCAGAGCAGGCGAAGTTTCGAACGATCGTGGCAGCTGCTCTTGGATCTCCTCTCAATGTTAAGTTGCATGTGAATGTTGCTTGATCTGTGTCAATTTAGTTTGAATGTTATGGAGAAAAGCTTGTCTAAGAAAAACTTTCAGATCCATGTATTTCTGAAAGAAAGCGTAAGAAAGTGTGTCTGGGTAGCCTTTCACTGCCATTTGTTAGGCATATGCCATAAGCGTTTGTTTCGTCTCCTGGTAATCCGCGTACCAAGTACGGAACGATTGCATGACTGATAGTTTAAACCTGATACCTTTTTGGATTGTGTTCTGTGGGCTGCTTTATGAGCGTCCAAGAGTCTGCTATGTGTCAGAATTTATTTGCTTTTGGTTTTCATTCAAATGGCCCGTGTTTTCTTGGGAGTGGGATGGTTTGTGGGAACAAACATGTCTCCTTTCTTACTTCAATAAGTTCAGTATTAACATTTTCAGAAGCGTGCGTTCGTGATTGAACGTGAGCTGCTTCTGCCTGCAAGGATTGCTTTTGAGGTAAATCTTGTTTTGACTGGGACCAAGCCTTTTCTTATTCCATGAACCTGGCTTGATCTTCTAAGAGCTGAAGCTTGGATGAGTTGGTAGGGATCCATTTAGAAGGTCTTAACAGCGCATACGAGATCAGGAAATGGACAGGTGAGGCAGTGCTGTTTGTCTCTGCTTGTTTTGTCATGTTTCCTAATCTTATACGAGCTGTTATTACATTCTAAATTGATCTTCTAGTTTCCCAGATTTTGTTCAGCCCTGCTCAGTATAGGAGCCTGATTATGTTTTTTTTTTTCAAATATCAGGAAAAAAGAGCCTTTGGTTCAGTTTTGTGCAATGTGGCACGATGAAAGTCTACTCATATCCAGCGTACTGCGAAATATCATGCCTGAATCAGTGCGTTCTAGCTATGTGCTTATGTACATAATTTATGCAAGCACCATGGCACAATGTGGAGGATAAAGATGGTCATACACAATGCAAGGCATGGTGTTAAGTGAAATAAGCTTAACTGTGCCACAGACATTACCTTTTCCATCTTTCGTTCGATCCGCATCAGTTGTGAGTTTTCTTCGAATGCCACCATGTCGGTTCTGACACTAATCCCCACGCTCTCCACATTGACCATGGGGCATGTTATTTGCTTTTGTTGCAATCTTAGTGCTTTTCAAGCGTCACCTGCGCTCTTTTTTGCGCAGGTTCCAGTAGCTATTGTTTTTCTGTGCTGTAGCTGTTGTAGTATATATTCTTTTTTGTCGTTCTTGGTTTGTTCTGATAGTCCACAAGACTGTGCCAAGTGGTGCATTTGCAGGTTTCCGTGGCATATGCAGCAAAAGAATAAGGACATTTTTTTTTGTATAAAGCACATAGGCTGTCTGCCTTAAGAAGTTGGGTTTTAAATGTTTTTTAAGGTCTCATAATAGTGTACAGCTCGTTTCTAACATGGTTGCTAGTTCTGTGTAGTATCCTTGTTTCATTTCTCTTTACCATCTTTTTTTTTCATTTCTTTCCTCCCATATCGTCGATTCTCGTGAGAATCAGTTGTTGATGTGTAAATTATTTGCTCGTGTTTGCTAGTTTTGCGATGACTGTACATGACTAATATTATTATTATTATTATTCTAATTATTATATTGTGTGCACTATTTGGCACTGAGCCACACCCAGCGGCGGCCATGTCACTACCTGCAACATTTTGCACTTTACTGGGCAACGAAAGGCGCTATCCTGCAGGCATGTTTGCTGTCTCTAATTTTGTGGCTTGTTTTGTGAGAACTCTCACAGGCATGACCTTGTGTACTGTAAAACTGAGTCCTGTTGAGATTTAAATGGGTCGACCCTGGATGTTGTCTCCTGCAACATCACGACACAGTTTAGGTTGCTACGTTTTTGTCAGGCAGGTTGTACTGAAGTTATACACGTACGAAGCGAAGCACTCTTTTTTGGCAACACTCGATATTATTTTTGCAGAAACAATGATAAAACAAACGATGCAGGAAAGGAATGACCGGAACACTATATAAAGTTTTACTGCAAACAGAGCAAGATACATTCTGACGTATCAGTAATCCCATAACTACAACCTTGTAACATATTGATGATTACTTTATAAAAATAGATCGTAAGGTAATTGCATCGTTCTAATGCATTGGTAGGCGCGTTTGTTTGCTTTAATGTATTGTTTAATTAATTCCATTATAATGTTTTTACCATGATGCATCCATCCAGTTTTGACCATGTTGTGGTCGGCAGTGTGCAGCTCGTTAAGTATACTATGCATTTAAGAAAGCTTTCATCGCAAGACTGTATAGTCGGTAGCAATATGTACGTTTCAATTCTGAGGTCCTTCTTTAGATATATTTATTTTTGTAGAGACGCTTTTGGGTATGGGAGAACGGTTGCATTCATTAGCTTAACTACTACCACAAAGCCATGTCGCGGGCTATTCCTGTGACTTCAGGACTAGTTTGCTCAATGAAGTCATCTGTAGGCCAGCCTTTAGGTTAGAATTTTCCACATGTGGAGTAAGAGCCTTGCAAATAAAGTAACGTGTGAGCATTCGATTAATTGCTCTACCTGCAAGGACCTTTGGCCGTTTGGGCATTTCTAGCTTGTCTTGAAAGCATTATGTGCAAAAAAAAAAAATTTACAACTCTCACAAGTGCTTAGACGTCATTACATTTAGACTTTGCGCTGAGGGCAAGAATCATTACCTTGTGAATATGCCGTCGCCCACCGAAAAATGAGGTTGCAGTAAACAGGAGGTGCTTGCGCAGGGCTTCGTTACTAATAATCAATGTGCAGACATTTTTCTCATACGGGGTCATGCCTGTGAGGTTCTCAGCCATTGACACTTTGTCCTGCATTGATGCGTCTTGTGCCAGTGTTCTTTCTGCGACAGGGCACGCTTGTCGCATCACGAACGGGTGTTAATGTTGCGTTTTTTTTTTTTTGGTTGCCCTGTGCAGTTGAGGTTTTCACCACTGTTCACATACTTGAGTTGCTGGCGACTGTAGATGACCAAGAGTGGTGTCACATCGTGTTCGTTTTTGTTTGTTAGCTTTTTTACAAAGAAGATCCGTTTGTATTCTGTGCTGTAGGGGTGGACTGTATGTGCGGTTTCCAGAGAATGGTTTTCCTTTCCTAATGCACGCAAGTTGTCTTTATTTGAGCGCGTGTGTGTATGTGTTTGCGTATTGCATCGAATGGAATTAGTTGTGTGTGCGCGTGTGTGTGCGGAACGTTTGAAAGCAGCCACATGAGAGTTTCTGTATGTACACGTGCGTTCCTCGATATTGGAGGTGCGCGCTGGTTTCTAGATGTCGAAGTTCCATATGCCAATAAACACATTCACCAATTTTTTTTACACATGTATGAAGAGAGAATGACAAAGAAAGAGCTGAATGTGCAGTTTGGTGTCTGTATTTCAATGCTCACTATTCAGTCATACTCGACAGCCTTTCCAAGCACACATACATCAGTCATACTCGGTGGTCTTGCCAAACACACATACATCAGTCGAATCTGGCAGCCCTGCCAAACACACATCAGTCTTACACGGTGGTCTTGCCCAGCTCGCATAAATCAGTCGTGCTTGGCGTACTTTCCAAACACACATAAATCGATCATACACGGTAGTCTTGCCAAACACACATATAGGAGTTATACTTGCCGGCCTTGCCAAACACACATCAGTCATACACGGCGGTCTTGCCAAACACATACATCAGTCGTGCCTGGCATCCGCATCCTGGCCAAACACACACATCAGACATATACGGTGGTGTTGCCAAACACACATACTTCAGTCGTACTTGGCACCTTTGCCAAACACACACACATCAAATGTACACGGTGGTCTTGCCAAACACGCATACTCAGTCGTGCTTGGTATCCTTGCCAAACGCACATACATCAGTCATACACGGTGGTCTTGCGAAACACGCATACATCAGTCGTACTTGGCGGCCTTGCCGAACACACACACACATCATTCACACTCGGCAGTCTAGCCAAACACATGTCAGCCATGCTCGGCGGTCTTGCCAAACACACACACATTACTATGATGAAAATGTTGAGAAAGCGCATTAAGATTTAAGACACTGGAAAACGTGCCATATAATGCTGAACTATTCCTTCAGAACCTCACGGTTTCTTCTGCTTATATTACAAAGGAATGAGTGAAGTTTCCATGGATGCGGTGAAGGATAAGTGCTAAAAAGTGCTGGCATACGTACAAAACCAAAAAGAAATATAACTCGATGTTTCAGTCGGGAACCTCGAGAGAGGCCTAGGTGCTTCTTTTTGCTTTTAATAGCGGAGCTGTTTAAGCCGGCCTTAATCTGTCCAACGCGCACAAAAAACCTCGGGCGGGTATGCGCTACACGGGAATTGGGCAAGCCTCACTACCGAGTACAGCAGGTGCGAGCGTTAAGCGAAAACAAACACATGAAAAAGAAAGAGAGAAAGAAATATAGTGAGAAGTAAAGGCAATCGAGACATAAAGAAAGAATGTCAGAGACAGAAACAGAAAAAGACACAAAAAGGAGATACAAGAAACAGTGAAAAAGAAAGAGGAGGAGAGATTGAGGAAAGGAAAAGGGTGCAACTTTTGCAACCCTAATTGGGAGCACTGCTCAGCGCCTGAAAAAAAAGAAAGAAAAAATTGGCCGCGTATCTGCGTGCTTCGCTGCAAATGTCGTGTAAAGACGATAGAAGAGGCGCTGTGTGAGATATGGACGCCATCTGGCAATACGTCGGGAAACATGAGTGCTGTGTTGCGTGCTGGTAGTCCCGGCGCAGCAGCAGGCGAAGACAGGCGGAGACCAACGCAACCGGCGGGGACGCCAGCCAGCCCGAAAACGCGGTTTGGCGCGAAGCGCTGAAGCAGAGAAACGTCCGCACTCAACGAGTACTCTCCACACACTCTTTTATTTACACGTCGCCTGGGTAAAACAGGAGCGCCAGAGCGGCGCCCACAAGCGGCAGCCTGAAGGCCGCCCAGAACGCTGCTTTTTCATTTTTTAAATATTTTTTTTCACCTTCTTGGCCTTCTCAAAACTAAAGTTTATCAACACCAACCCATGGCATTCGTACAGTGCAATACAGAACCGAAACCGAAACACAACAATGAGCTCGTGCGAAGGGCACGGAGGAAGGCAAATTGCAGCGCAGTCGCATTTTCAGCTTTGTTGAAACAGCGCTCACTAGACGACGACGAAGTAAAAGAAGGCACAGGACAGGCAGCGCCTGTCCTGTGCCTTCTTTTACTTCGTCGTCGTCTAGTGAGCGCTGTTTCAACAAAGATGAACGCATACCAACTCGCTCAAGCTTCCATTCTTATGCATTTTCAGCGCAGCTTAAGAAACTAGGGTCCTTAAAATTACGTATGTATGCATTTTCTATTAAAGGCACACGCCACCTAATACTTACCTAGTGATGTTGCACCTCAGATATGCATGATATTTAATTTTTGATCGACAATGTTCACAAGTATGAACAGCCGAACCAGTTCAAGACGGCTGGCCCTTGGGCAAGTGGTTCAACTTTGGCCGAGTGGCTGAATCGAGGGACGTGCCGACAAACAGAAAGACAGACAGACAGAAAGACAGACCAAAATTTCTGCGTTTAAGTTCCCCAAGAAAGACTATCGTCTTTAAAAGAAACCAGGAAGTCCGCCCTTCCTTCAGGACTTGGCACCATTAGAACGAAGCTGCCGTGATTTTTTTATACGTGCACCTGGACCACCGTGGGATTGACAAAGCACGAAATGACAGCATAGCTACAATTATTTATTTTTTAACTTTTGGCGAAAGATATTCTCGCGCAATATTCATCTCGGAAACCACAATATCGAAAAAGAATGATACAAGTTGAAGTTCAAGTACTTAGCTTCTGTGTAAACAAAGCTATACGACCAAAAGTTATTAAAGGGACACCAAAGAGAAAAACGATTTTTCTCGTATTAAAAAATTACTCTTACACGATACCAAGAACGCCAGGCTTGCTGCGAGAAGACGCTTGTGAGCGAGAAAACGCGCAAAAAGAAAGTGCGGGTGGCGACAACACATTGTAGTTCCCGCACCAGTGGCCGTGACGTCATAGGTTTGGACGGTGCCTACTAGGGCCTACGTAATTTCTACGTAATTCCTAATCGGTAAATATGGAGTACATTGTCTTCCTAAGTAGCCAGAAACATAACGTCACAAGTTTCGGGGAATTTCGTTGAGCCAATGTGGCCAAAATACGAAAAGACACTTTGAAATCCGTGACGTCACTATCGGAAGTTTCTGCACAAAATTTAAAAGTAGAACTTCCTCCATCGGTTTTCTCATCTATTCATAAACCGATTATGCTTAAATTAACAGTAGTGGAGTTTTCAGGGTATAATTTATCAGCCTAAACTAATTGTTTTGCTTTATAGTCGTCACGTACAAAAGTAGTAACCTCTACTAACCCTGAAAAACTAAGTAGTAACGGCAATATATGAGAAAACGTTAGCGAAAGGTAGTAAACGTGCCAACAGGGTAGGCTGCAGTTACTTTTTACTACCTTTTTTTTAAAGAGCGTAGGCGCTGCCGAACAAAAAGAAAGTGTGAAATGCTGAATATTTGTGAAGATTTTCGTATCCCTTGCGGGACGCGGGCCGATATCCCTCAATGCGGGACAGTCCCACGAGTCTCCGGACGGCTTCTCACCCTAGATAAATAAGGGCTTTTTTTAAGCGCTCATCTGGGACCAGCATAGCCTGTGTTTTATCTGGCGCCATGGACTAATATATCTGGGCGCTCATTAACTTGACCTTGCATTCCCAGTTACGGCCTTTACAAGGCTAACTTGGGCGGCGTGTATCTTCAAAATTTGCTAGTGCATTATCGCCCTCTCACTCCCTCGTATGACGATGAAGTGGTTTCGTGCACCCCCAGTGACAAATCTTGTTCAATCCTCACATTTATTTATTTATTTAGTTATTTAGGCGAACGTCTTATGCCATTGTTACACAGACCGCCTAAACCTCGGTTAGTGTAACTGCGGTTACGCGTAACCGTGGTTCGCTTATATCACACGGTATGCGAAACCGCGGTTATCCCGCTAACCGCGGTTGTACCAAACCGAGCTTGGCGACCTCGGTTTGACAGTTAACCGAGAAAATGGCGGCTTCCATGGAGGACGTGTGCACTCCGCGAGCGTTCGTGAAAAACGAAGGAATTAGCCTGCACGAACCACGGAAAGGCTGATTCCGTTTTGGGGAAACAGTTTGCGTCATCTACGGAGCACCTCAAGGAATGCGAAAGTGGACGCGGCAATAACAGCCGAGTTGAACGCCGGGCTGCCGCCAGACGCAGAGCCATTCACGCCAAAGCAAGCCCGCTTTAACCGAGGACGCTTGTGCGCCGTGTAACATCGGCGAACCGTGATTGGCGCTAACCGTGGTTGAACGCGGTTAACCGAGGTTGGTCGTAACTGCGGTTAACTTGCCTACGGTATTACATAAGCGAACCGCGGTTACACTAACCGAGGTTTAGGCTGTCTGTGTAACAAGGGTTTTAGATGCCTCATCAAACGCGAAATTTGACCGTCGGCGTCCCGCATCGGCGGCGTCTCGCTCCTTGCGGCGTCGGGGACGAGTGATGCAAAAAATCATCATCACGTAATAGCGTCACCCCATGACGTCCCTATGACGTCACAGATTGCCAAAAGTTCGGCGTGACGTCACGTCACGTGACGCAACGTCCCATGATGCCGCCATCCCATGACATCGTAGCTTGGTCAAAGGTGGGCCGATCACGGAGGCTGTTCAAAACCAGGTGAGGTGCCTCCTATGTTGGAGGCAGTGCAAAACCACGTTACGTGCAGAAAGCCTTCGAATGGGAGCGGGGCAGGATCAATACAACAACTGAGAAGAAAAAGAAGATGGCTTTTGCCTTCGAGTCGTCTTAGGTGAATGCATGAGGAACCCCGTGAGTTTTTTATTTGTTATTTATTTATTTATTTATTTATTTATTATATGGTGCAATCCTTAAACGGGCCCACACTCTCGCCCTAGATCTCAACTGCCGGTTGGAGTCCCCTATGCCCCACAATTACCCTTCTGAGGAAAAATGTCAGCTCCGCCCACAGCCATCGTTGCCCCTCCCACAGAGAGAATTAGCACAAATGCATCATCCAATAGCCCTTACTTAAATTCGTGACGTCAAGCACTTCCGAGAGTTCGAGACAGTTGTCTTTCCCACGCAGGCACACGTTTGCGTGGGAAACTCGAACGTGCTGGTAAATTTCGTCAGGGATTCTTAGATCGCTTCTCAGCCAAACGTAACGTTTTAGGTAGTGACGACGAACTTTCAGCTCTTATGCGCGTTGTCTTTTCATTGGCCGAGAAAAGTTACTTACGGTTCGAGCGAAAACCATCTAGCACGACTGTATTTCACAGGTGAAAGGCATGTGCGCCGCAGTTGTGTGGGCGGAGCTTAAGGCTAAGTCACACCTGCGACTAGCACCGGTCACGAATGGCGACCAAAAAGCGAATCAACGCGAACAATGTTCACACCTGCGTCAGCGACTTGTACCCGTCGCCACACAGAATACACGCTTGCTCGCGTATGGCTCGCATTGCCCTGCGCATCTGATTGGCTCATATGTTTGCGACTGCAGTCGCGCGACTGACAAATATAGCAACGAGCGACTGAGAGAAAGCGACCATTTGCGACCAGTCGCAAAGCGACTAACTTGGTAGCGCGACCGGTGATTGTCGCAGGTGTGAACGAGCCTTGCATTTCTGCTGGTTGTAGCCGACCATAACCCACTGACTTACTTGCAAAGACATTCTACATCACTACATGCTACGTCGTTTCCAGCATCCCCAGCTCATAAGGACCTCCCACGATTTGATGCCCACCTATGGCGTAAGCTTCAGACGGGTGTATTTCCGAACCCATGGCTGTATAGCAAATTCTACCCACACCTCTTGTCACCACACTGCAGCATTGCTCGCGGTCAGCTACCCTCGTACACATTGCGTGGAGATGCCCAGAATACGCTGACGCTTCACGCGCAGTTCACACTTTGGAGTCCCTCCTGCGAACCACACACCCGGCACAACAACGCCTGATAATCACACGCACGTTGGAGGCAGCGGAATCCCAACGGTCAGCACACTATATGCAGCGTAATCGACATCCGAATCAGTTCCCCTCTTCTGGGCGCAATGAAGTTTTAATCAGTCAATAAGGCTTACGATGCAAAACAAACACAAACAAAAAGCAAAACATGGGAAATGTAAAACATTAATAGCCCAGGCAACTCGAGAAACAAACTTATGTCACACAGGCTACTCAATGTGAGTGCTTTAGTCATATTTTGGATTGTACCATTCTGTCCTTGTTCTGGGAAAGAAACGTTAAAATGAGCGCTCTCCAGTGCCAGAGGTTTGCGCAGAAGGCCTGCAAACCACATCTCGTTCGCTGTCGGGCTGCACTCTACTGGTGAGCTGGCTTCTCTCGCGGCGGATTGAGGATCCCGTGGGGTTTTCCCATCTCGATCGCCCTCTTGTGCTCGGCATAGACCTGCGCAGATGTTTTACCGAGGAGCCCCAATGACGAACTAACTCTCAATACCT
This sequence comes from Rhipicephalus sanguineus, assembly GCF_013339695.2. Classification (NCBI taxonomy): domain Eukaryota; kingdom Metazoa; phylum Arthropoda; class Arachnida; order Ixodida; family Ixodidae; genus Rhipicephalus; species Rhipicephalus sanguineus. Next base: position 75,803,794 of record NC_051183.1, on the reverse strand, counting down.
GAGACATGTCTACAGAAGAACTGACACTTGGCCGAGTTGGATGTAGTTCACCATGTTGAATGGTTTCAGCGCCAAACAAACGAGGACAGAGGCGAAGAAGGGACAGCGCTGGTGTTCGTGTCCCTTCTTTGCCTCTGTTCTCGTTTGTTTCGCGCTAAAACCACTCAACATGTCTAATTGGCGCAAGATAAGACATCTAATGAGACGAAAAAATCATGCCATATCCACGAAGTGAACGATGATGAGTGGGCGAAGCTCCCGAGGTAATCGTGTAAACCGTCAATCCCCGTAAATTTTACCCACTCGATCATCATACAAAGACCTGACACACAAACGCGGGGGGTCCTCATATACGACATTAAGCTCAGGGGAACGTTTGTTGTCGGCGTTGCCGTTTTGCCTTTCGAGGGCGAGAGCGCGTTCACGATCGTTTTCATCCATGGCAGAAAGAGAATGTGTGGTCTGGAACGCGCTTATAATTCATGGTCATCAGCGTCATCGTCATCGTTATCACGTGTAGTGGATGCATTCCACTATACTGGAACGCGCTTATTCTTCATGGTCATCAGTCGTCATCGTCGTCTTTATCACATGGAGTGGATACATCCCACTATGCGTGGCTACCTACTACTACATACTACAAAGAAGGAACAGGCCCACACCCTGAGGAGCTTCGCCCCTAAAAACATGCGCTGTACATCAGTTGAGGTTTAGTTCACTTGAAGTTTAGCGCTCTGTCTCATCTGTTTCTTGTTGCCGTCATAAGAATCCGGAGGGGGTGGGGGTCCCTCTTGAAATTCCCGATAATAATTTTTTATGCAGCAGCAACAAGCTACGCAGCTTGATTTGCGCACTCAGGTGCCTCACATTCGTGTGAAACGCTCTTCGAAATTTGCGAGCTTGACGTACTAGAAGTGGCATTACAGAAGTTAAAAAAAGAGTGTAGCTTTAGCGGTAAATGTGAGAGAAACGTATTAGCATTACGTCGGGGAATGGGCCGCCTGAGGTGTCGAACAACTGTAGACGTTCATGGTGACAGTCTACACACATTGGTAGTGGACTTGGAGACCTCGCGCCAGTCGTGGAGCAGGCGTAGCAACGATGTGCTAGCACATCGTTGGTGCACGCACGAGATGACACCGACGCCAAAACGTCAGCGTTGTTCTTTGTACAAATGTGCTCGCCGTAGCTCGAAATGGCGTTTAATAATGTGGACGTATATTCATCCATGTAGAACTACGCTTGTCAATTACACGTTTAAAAAGTGACAATCCCTTGCGACAATGCTACTTTCTTATTAAGTTACCTTGATATTCACAGTTGATTGCATTCCTCCTACCCCCCCCCCCCCCCCCCCCCGCCCCCACCTCCTTCTCGGACTACATCACATAGTTTTTCACTACCTTCGGGATCGTCCCACCTTTGACCAAACGACATGTCATGCGATTGCGTCAACAGATGGCGTCATGACGATGTCACACGTAAGGAGCCTTCATGTGTGCGCGCCCCCTCCGTTTGAGGGGGCGCGCACACATGAAGGCTCCCTAGTCACACGTTCTGGCTATCTGGCAAGTTGTGATGTCATTGACGGCGTCACAGTTTGTCGTCGTTGATGTCGTCGTGTGACGTAATTTTGGCACTTGTCGTGTTCACGACGCCGGACGCCAGATTTTACGATTCGTGACGCGTATGAGGTTCTGGGCTGAACCCCTTCCCCGTTTCAGACGAGCACAGCTAGTCGTTGCCCAACAGTCTCCAAACCGTTCTAAACGAGTGTATCTGTCTCGATTGACAGAAAATCTTTTCGTCGTTCTCAGAAGATAATAATAATAATAATAATAATAATAATAATAATAATAATAATAATAATAATAATAATAATAATAATAATAATAATAATAATAATAATAATACTTTATTCTGGCATGTGTACACAACAGTTACATGCCACCGAGATGAGGCAAAAGGAAACAGACGAAACTGTTTCCTGACTAGGCCTACATCCCGGCTCGTGAACAAAATAACAAAAAACAAGGACAGCGGTGAGGAAAGCGAAAAACATCCAGCACAGCACAATTCACCAGCATCACTGTAGAGAAGTCATGGAATTTCAAGCCATTTCGCTATAGAAGTACGAAAACCTATAAGAACCATTTCATGTTGATATGTCCATCAGAGTAAAGTTGTGAATAGATTTAATGAATGAAGAGGTGCAATAGTATTCATCATAATTCAGAATTCAAGTGGAGCTAACAATGTGCGTAGCTTAACAATTGAAACGCAGTGAAGTACAACCTGGTGAACAGAAGTATACATCGCAAGTGGCAAAATACATTGCATGCACATAAAACACACCCCCCAAAAAACATTGTCACAATGTTGAAACGATTGTCACAATGTTGAAAATTTCTCACAGAATTCTTGTAGCGGCTTATTTTTATTGTTATTTATGAGTGGACAGCCGTGCGTTTGTCCATGAGTAATTAACAATGACGTTTTGAGTCTTTACCGCAACTCAGAGTAAAAGGAAACAACGTTAGGGGTAGAAAGGAGGATAGCACGGCAGCGTGTCCTCCATTCTACCCCTACGTTTGTTTTCTTTTACTTTGAGTTGCGCTAACACTCAGAACGTCATGGGGTACCATCTCGCACAAACTGCTACGCTTGCAATTAACCCTTAATATAATTAGGCTAATCACAGCGGAGTCGTTATGCTTTTCGCTATGCCTTTACGCATTCGCATAAACTATCATGAATGGCCTCTACCTTTCTAGCGCGTGCAACGCAACAACTCGGCAGGCGCGTGTTCTCTTCGCCCTCGTCTTCGACTTCGGTTTCGCTCGCCGAGCATGTACGCCCGGCGCACCCTCTCCCGCTGCGCCGATTGGTCCGGCGTGGGATGCAATAACTCGGATGGGCGAGAGACGAGCAAAGAGAGAGAGAGGGGGAAAGAAAGAAAAACAAAAACAAAAATTCTTGTCGAAAGAAATTTCTTGACGAGGCGGTGCTCGAACCCGCGTACCCACGATCCCAAGGCGAGCATCGTAACCCCTCGGCTATCCAGGCGCGCTAGCGGAGCAAAATGTAGCCTTGTATAGTATAACATAGGAAGAGAGTGGGAAAGGAACACAGCCTTGTATAGTTAGTATAGCAAGAGAGAGGGAAAGGGAAGGGGACTGACGAGGAGGGAAAGGAGGAGGGGCGAGAGTATAGCATAACATAGAAAGGGCAAGAGAAACTGATACAATATATATATATATATATATATATATATATATATATATATATATATATATATGAAGAAAGGAAGAAAGAAAGAACTAGAAATAGAAAGACAAAAAAGACATCGAAAAATTCATAATGGTGTAATAGTAGCGCAAAAAAGACGAGGACAGTTTAGATAAACTTGACGAGCGTCAAGTTTAGATATATTTTCTGTTCAAGCAATAAAGCTTTCAGTTGTGAGTAAGCGCTTGTGGTGTTCACTTTCTTGTCCTCGTCTTTTTTGCGCTACTATTACACCATTATGAATCAGTACCAACTAGCTCGCCTTTCCGTTTTGCTTGACATCGAAAAAGTAAAGAGAAAGAAAAGAAAGAAAGAGATGAATAAAGAGAAACAAAGAAGGCCGGCCAGCTGCTCACTTCTTTCAGGCTTCGTACCACTAGTGCGAAAATGCCTTCAATTCTCTTTTTTTTTTTCAACAGCAAAACTAGCTGATGAAATAAGAAGAGAAATGTTCAATACTATTTTCCTTTTAAAATGACCATTTAATAATAAAAAAAATTGGACCGCAGCAGCGTTGAGCACGGGTGGCGTCACGGGTTGAACGGCGCTAACGCGGGTGCTGCGATGAGCGCTGAAAGATTCGTTTGAAGCGAAACTCGGTGTAGCGTTTACTGGTGTAAACGTTTGTTTGAAACGCGGACACGGGAGGCGAGCGGGCGTTCGAGCCGGCAACTGCGGTGCTCCGGCGGGTGAGGGAGAGAGTGACGTACGCGCGCACCTGCGAGGGAAGCGTGCGAGGGGTGCGTGACGTCAACGCCCAGCTGCGACGTGACCTACTCGGCACCGCTCCAACACCTGCGCCGAGGGAAGCGCGTTTTCTCGCGTTTGTGCGGACGGACAGCGTTACACAGGCTAGTCAAAGAGCTGCTATTGGGCGCGAGGCCCACCACTGGAGACGCGAGCGCTGCAGTCGCTGTGACGTGCAGGGTTGGATCACGTGACCTCACCTCGCTCTGGCGAAAACAAGCGGACAGTTGAATGCGTCGTTTTTAACCACGATTCTGCGCCGTTTTCGCTCTCGAACCGCGTTGTTTTGCTCTCACTTCTTCTGTGTAAACCCCTAGAGAGTACGCAATTCGGAAAAGTGCAGGAAATGTTATTGGCGGCATGGTACTTATCTGCTCTGTGCCGCAGTGTGCTACGTACGCGAAGAAGCCAGGCATGCGCTTTCACTTTTACCGCTGCCCTGCTTTTCACGAGCATGATGCCACTGTCACCTATCCTTTCTAATTTTTATTCAAGCCAATGGCGTTAATATGGACAACGACCACGCATATTCACATGAAAGCAAGACGTTCCGGCTCCCGCGCGGGAGCCTTGTTCTCAGTGGAAATTCAATGCGCAAGAGATCCGGTTGTGCATGTTTTAAAATATGACGTAGGCAACGTGCGGACATGTGTGGAAAGTTGCTGTCATGACCATTAAGCGTGTGCGCCGTTGTCTGGATTGTCAGACATTTAATATAAAGCCGAGAAGTCCACTTCTTTTCTCTTTCCGTTATCTTTGCCTTATCCCAGTCTCTTTCGTGGCCAGTTGCTTCTGCGTGTTCGACCAGCGCGTTCGATGAAACCCTTCTTGCGTCATATATGTGCTGCTTGAGTCTTTGCTGAAAGTTGCCTGTCTCGCCGAAGTAACTTCCATCACATGCGGTCTGCCCCCCGTTTCCATTTTAATTGTCCTCGTGTCTTGTTCCGATCACGCGGGTTTCCGTCAGACTCTAGACTTCAGCACATGGGGTTCCTTGCTTATAGATTCTGTAAAATGAGCCCATTGCCAGTGTCACTTGTTCTTCTCAAAAAACGGCAGGAAGTGGAAGATGGAAGCTGCGATGAAAAAATCCGTAAAACAGGTGGTGGATGCTCGAGCCAACGTTTCGACAAGTGGACTTGTCTTCTTCAAGGCTGGAACTTCCTTGTCTTCTTCAAGGCTGTTCCAGCCTTGAAGAAGACAAGTCCACTTGTCGAAACGTTGGCTCGAGCATCCACCACCTGTTTTACGGATTTTGTTCTTCTCAATGTTGTTTTACGCTACAGGCGAAAACGTGGCCAGCTTCAAACACTGATTCAAGTTCTAACAACAGCCGCGAAGTGTCAGTGCTTATCAATGAAGCTTTATAAATGCTGGACGCTAGTATTTTCACTGCAACATAAAATTGCCATTTAGAGCACGGTAAGTTACACCTTGCAGCACGGTCATTCAAGTGCGCAAGTAATACGGCCGGTTGGCAGACGGTGTATTTTCTATCGCAGTCGAGCACGATCGGAACCGTACTTTTCGTTCGCGATTGGCCCATTTGTGCAAGCTGGATAACGGAGTCAATCGCCAAAACTTTTCATCCAGATGTGGCTCGGTGGCGATCGAAAATGCACCGTGTGACAACCTTATTAAATTCGCGCAATGAGAAACAATTGGTAGATATTGAAATTGTGCCGCAGACAAACTCACGTGAATTGTTATCTAGCTACAACTCTGAATGAGGCGCGCGCGTACGTATGACTCTCGTGCGTTTGTCTCCAATCATATGAGAAACGTTGCGGCTGCATCAATCTCTAAGCATGATGGATTGCTTCCCACTAAGCGGAGAAACCGCTTTCGTCGTCCTTCGTATGGCTATGTGTACTCAACAGGAATGTAAATTTGCCTATTCTTGTCGTGTCAACCGCGGCCCGTTTTTATATGCAAACCTACAATGAATAAAGTTGCACGGCTGCACGCATTTCTTGCAGCAAAAATATGTTTCTTCGCTGCAAGCACGCGCTAAAGCCCATTCGACGCAAAATGATTCGTTAACTTCTACAAAAGCGGCGTCCTCGGCCCCCGTGGTTTCCATATCGGTGGCCATAGCAGACGACGCCGGCAGTCAGGGCGCTAATCGAAGGCATTCTATCAGGAACGTAATCTTTTAGATGCGAAGTATCTTAAGGCGGAGCTCAATCCGGTGGTGTGCGGCGTGACCACCCTTACTGCGCATGCGCATACCCTCTCCACACACCTCCTCTCCACTCACCCGCTCCCCTTCCCCTCTCCACTTTCCCTCTCCCCTCCTCCTCTCCACTTTCCCTCTCCACTTTCCCTCTCCCCTCCCCCTCCCCCTTTCCACTCTTCCTCTGAAACGCGGGCTAGACATGCCGAAATTCTCTCCTGCGCAACGCCGCGGTGAGCTCGAGCGCATGCGCGTCCCCTCCCCTTCTCTCTCCTCTCCTACGCTGCCCCCCTCTCGCCCGCCTGTCGACCGCGTTCCCCGCTCGCCCTGTGAGAATTAACGGCCAGGCTAGATGGAAGATACGACGCGCGTAGCGTCCCTCTTCGCGTTCCACGACGCGAGGTCTGTAGCATGCCGAACGATCGCCAACAGAACGCGATCGTGCAAGTCCTCCGGCTTCGCATCGCCTCATGGTCCCCTTTAGCGGGAGATGGTGTAATTTTTTTCCGAGCAGTTATTTAGCATTTCGTACAGTAAGTGACGAAGTCGCAGCAGTATTTTGCTGATTTCTTTGAAGTACAACAATAATAATAAAAAAGCAGACGCGAAGGCAGTTGCGGGCTCAGCGGGAGAGGGCTGGCGGAGCAATCCAACCTTGCACGTTACAGGGATGCCTCCGCATGGCGGCGCCACGGTATGTCCTCGCGCCCAATACGCATCTAAAAGAAACTTCTCAAAATAGTAAAACGCTTCGCGGGTTAGTAACCATTTAAAAAGTGAAGCGTGCGTACCTGTACGATGACCTTCTGGCAGTATTCGAACAGCTTCGTCCAGGCCCTGACCGCTCCGGGAGACATGCGCGAGCGCAGTTTGTCCTGCATCACTTCCACCAGGAGCTCGTGCATGTTGGCGAAGTGCTGGGGCCCCATGGGTCTCCGCAGATGGTTGCGCGCGTTCTTCCGCACCAATTCCGTCTGGGCACGCGACAACGTGAGCTTAGACGACGGATGCTTAAATATCGCCAGTGCGGGTTGTGTGCGAACAAATGTGGTAGTTAGTTTCATTCAGACATATTTGTCCTACAGCGCGAGGGTGCAAAGGGCCCTATAAGGCACTGTCCTCAAAGAATTGCGCGCAAAAATTGTATGCAGCGGGAGTTTTTCCATAGGCTGTGGCGCTGCCACTGAATTAGTGCTTTTGGGCTACTGTGCGAAAGGAACGTATAAGGAAAATAAGCAGGTTCAGGTGCAGGTGCTGGCTCATGGATGTTATGAGCGGCGAAACTGGACTGGTACTCGGTTTAACCTTAGACAACTTTTGGTGGAATGACGCTGAAGCGACTACAGGTATTTAAGTAGGGATTTGGCTTAGCTTGTAACCCGCCACGGTGGTCTAGTTGTTATGGTACTCGACTGCCGACCCGAAGGCCGCAGGATCAAATTCCGGCCAGCGGGAGCATTTTCGATGGAGGCGAAAATGCTCGAGGCTCGTGTACTTAAATTTAGGTGCACGTTAAGGAACCCCAGGTGGTCGAAATTTCGGGAGCCCTCCATTACAGCGTCCCTCATAATGATATCGTGGTTTTGGGACGCTAAACCTTAACAATTATTATTAATATTATTAGCTTCTAAATGTGATTTATAACAAAAATCACACCACCTCCCGCTAAAGAGGACCATGAGGCGATGCGAAGCAACGGTTCAGCATGTCGAGCCCGCGTTTCAGAGGGGGAGTGGAGAGGGAGAGGAGAAGGGAAGTGGAGAAGGGGAGACGGTGAGGGGGAGTGGAGGTATGTGGAGGGTTTGCGCATGCGCACCACCGGTTCGAACTCCGCCTTAATATGCTTCGCATCTAAAAAGTCCACGCCATCTCCACGAAGTGAGTGCTGATAAGTGGGGCGAAGCTCCAACGCTAACTAGCGCGCGCGCCGAGTGTTCAGCGGAGCCGGGGAGTGCAGGTGTGTGCCGCGGCCATCTAGCGGGCGCCCTTTGAATTATAGCACAGCTGCGCCTCTAGCGGGAGCAATGAGAACTAGCGTACACGGTGCGAGGGACGTAGCCCCGGCTAGAGGAGCTTCGCCCTTAAAAATGCATTTCTCATGCTGGTAACGTCTCATTTGGTGATGAGAACTGATTTGAAGGGCAGTTACATGTCGATGAATAGTGTTCGTGCCTGACGAGTGTGAAGGCAGCAATACCTTCGTTGAACCTTAATGCGACCCGCTGCGATGTACTAGTTATGGTACTTAAGTGCTGACCCGAAGGTTGTTGATCAAATCCCGGGTGCGCTGACCGCATTTCGATGGCTGAAAAATGCTAGAATCCCTTAGATTCAGGTGCAGAATCCCAGGTGGTCGAAATTTTTGGAGCCTTCCACTACAGCATCTCTCATATCGTATCGTGGTTTTGGGACGTAAAACCCCGACAATTGGTAAATTGACCTTAATTTGATGATTGAGTTGGTTGGTTGGTAACAACTTTATTGATGGTCCGGCAGAGCTTTCGCCGACTGGGCTTTAGGTCTCCCACGTGGGGACGTCGAGGCCTTGCCTCACCGCCGCCTCGCGGGCCTGCTGGACAGCCCAAAGTTGGTCGCCGAGGCTGGGGCTGCGCAAGGCAGCGGCCCACCGCGGCGGAAGGGTTCCGGAGTTAGCACCTTCCGGATTTTTGTCACAGTCCCAGAGCATGTGATTTAATGTGGCGACCTCAGTGTGGCAGCCCTTGCATATATTTGTCGGGTATGTATTCGGGTAGAGCCTGTTACACTGTGCGGGGTTGGGGTACGTGTACGTCTGCAGTTGTCTGAGGGCCGCCGCCTGCGTCCTGTTCAGCTTGTCGCTGGGCGGAGGAAAGGTTCGGCGGGCCAGGCAGAAGGCCTTGGTAATTTCATTATAGCTGGTCAAGCGGTCTTTGGTGTTGCCCCGTAGACGACGGTCGCCGGTGCGGTTTGTGAGCTCGCGCGCCTTGGCGTGTGCCGTCTCGTTTAGGTTGCGTTGAGTCTCTGATACCTTTCCCATGTGAGCCGGAAACCAGATGAGCCTGGTTTGACATTGCACCGCTCGAGTCTCCTACCAAATTTTGTATGTCTTCGTTCTGCGCTACACACTCCGAAGTGCAGGAACGGAAATTTGGGCGAGTTTGTAAGAATTCATATTGAAGAGTAGCGCAAAACACAAGGACATAAGAAGGAGCAGAAAGAGCAGACGAGCGGTGGTCTGGTATTCCTGTTCGTTCTTGTATCCTTAGAAGCCTCATCAAACGCGAAAATTGACCCTCGGCGTCCCGCGTCCGCGGCGTCAACAAGAGTGATGCAAGAAATCATCACGTCACCATGTTACGTCGTCACGACGTCACAGACTTTCTGGCCCACGTAGACCCCCGCGCGTGCCGGATTGATAGGCTAGCCTATTGCATGGGCACGCGCAGATAAGGCTTCGTGCCTTCTTTCTTTTCCGCCGTTGTGCGTCTCTCCAGTTGTTAGTCGGCGTTTGTGGTGTCCTGACTTCTTTCTTGTGTCCGTGTTTGCACGCGCTGTCTTTTTTACAATGACGTCACATATCACCAAAAGTTTTGACATGGCGTCACATAAAGTAAGTGACGTCACCTGATGACTTTATCACGTGACGTCTTCGCTTGGTCAAATGTGGGCCGGTTACGGAGGCAGTGTGTGAAAACCAGGTGACGTGGACAAAGCTCGCAATGCATCTGATCCTGGAGGCAGCGCAAAACCACGCCAGGCGCAGATTTCTTTCGAAGGAAGGCGGGGAGGACCAATACATCGACTTAGAAGAAAAAGAAGAAGAAGAAGGATTTTGCCTTCGAGCTGTCTTGTGCGAATGCATGAAAGACCCCGTGAGCTTTGCGATACTTTTTTATTTATTCATTTTTATTTGTTTAAACATAGTGCAGACCGAAATCTTGGTTCATGCAGGGAGGGCAAGAGAAACATCAAGCAAATCGTAACATCAAGAATAAGAAAAGACGAGTTCGTTGCAATAAACACTCATCATTACGCTAAAGGTGACAGCATTTCTGTGAAACAGCAACAATATAAGTACAATACATCTAAACACTAAACACAAAAGAGATAATTTTCCACTTTCGTAGCAAAATCATCAGTCGCGAAAATCTCCCGAGGCAGTGAACTCCAGGCTGTTAATGTTCTGAGAAAATAACTGCGTTTGTAAGCATTAGTTTGTGCAAGTATGGGTGCTAATGATTGATCATTTTTTTACGACGAGTTATTCTAGCAGTGGCTAGTCTGGAACACGTGTTAACGCGATCGCGTTAAAAAGCTCGTTTCGAAGAAATTCCGGTGTTGGTTTCGGCGTCAGTGGCGTTGGTTGTGATCGAAAAATCGCCGTTATCCCTGAGCGAAAGTTCGAGAGAGATGCAAGTAAATAAATAATGAAAATGTTCGGTTCGAATGAGAATCAAACCTAGACTTTCTGGCTCACAAGCAGATGTTCTATCATGAAGCCATGCCAGCGCTGAAACTGCTTTGTAAGAAAACGCTATAAGAATGTCATGTAGTGGGAGGAGTCTCCTTAACGCATGCAATATTGCGTGGCAGAAGCGTAGAATCTCACCAGCCGTCAAAACATGTGAATTGCGCAGAGAGCGGATGGTTTGAAGCTACCCACCATTAGAAAGTGTGCAGCTGCGCTGCTGCGCGTGGCAATTTACGGACGCGTAGTGGTTACTTCGCTGATTCGCAAAAGAAATAATTATGGTGGGCATTTCGCAACTGTACATACAGTAGGCATTCTAGGAATGTTTGAAACGGCCAGTGTTACGCGCCCGAAGGTTCCTTTCCTGGCGTCACGGTGGAAGGCGATGCGCACGGAGCCCGATTACGCTATCGCGTTCTACTCTTGAAGGCGAAGCTCGAGCGCCCTCCAAGTTTTCTTTTCAGTATGGATTTGGAAGTGCACTTCCGGTGCTCACCAGCAGGTCGGTGTCGTCCATGCCATCGACGATGTTGGTGATGAAATAGAAGACGACCAGAGCGTGCGCCGTGGCCACTTCGCTGCGGGGAAGCTCTTGCAGCGGCACGTCGGCGAAGGGCACGAAAATGCGCTGGTAATCCGGGTACCGCGCAAACAGCGCCACGAACGTCGACACCGCGTTGACCCGCATCTGCGATGGACGCCATAGAATAGATGGACGGAGGTTTACGATGATTACAATAAAACAATGTTCACATCAGTAGCGTAGCCAGAATTTTTTTTTTCGGATGGTTCGACCATACTTTGTGTGTGTTCGTGCGTGCGTTTGTATGTATGCGCGTATATGTACACAAGCGATATTGAAAGCTTTTGGGGAAAACTTGAACCCCTTCCCCCCTCCTGGCTACGCGAGCGGTTGACATCTTATCAAATGAAGTTTATTTTCATTCAGCCATACACAAAGAAGGACTGTGACAACAAGCTGTCTTCAGAATAGCTCGACTAGTTCATGGCCCCGTAAATAAATGAAACAAAAATTTAGAAACCACATGCGCCAGGGGCGCCGACACACACATACACGGGGACACACGAACGCATGCACAAGCGCAGGCCCACGCACGAGGACAAGCACACACGAAACACACGAACGCAAACATACATACATGAACTTAAGCACACATAAGCACAAGGACACACATATGCGCAGCATAGACTAGCGCATGCGCCAACTGAAACATCCACACACTACATGGGGACACACAGAACACACGTACAGTCTAAACCCCACTTGTCTAGAGCGTCTTGTCGGCCACATCAGCCGCCGTTTTTTCGCAAAGATACATGCGGAGACCGACGCCGTAGCGATACCAGACATAGTCAGATGGCATGCTTGAACCTTGTGCTATAAGTCAAGCCTGAAGGGAAGCTTGAAGCTAACGCGAGGCGGCAGCTGCGGACGGCGCCAGCTTCCAGAGCCACGCGATCGACAGCTTTAACCCTTTCCCTACTGTGATAAAATGCTAAAATTACAGGACATTTTTTTCGCTCAACTTGTAGAGCAGTTTTCTCTAAATAAAACGGTACCGTTATTTCGATTCAATAGGGTTTTCTTTATTTCATTAACTGCATAGATAAGATAGCTCGAAAATTGCTTCACCTCATGGCGATACAATGAAAGATGGCAATAAAATGAACGCCGACATGGTACACATGGATAACACAACATGGACAAGAGTGGCCATCTAGCGTCCAGAAACAAAACTATGACGAGTATAGTCATCATTGGTCCCCTGTGTGACAAATTTTTGTTGATGACGAGTATAGTCGCCATCTGTCATATTGATACAAGATCTCATGATGACTATACTCGTCAATGGGAGAGAAAGGGCTAGAAAAGTGTGATTCACAGTGTACAACCCGTACAAAAATGTACGTAGACAGTCTATAGACTGTCTAAACCCATTTTTGTAAGGGTTAAGCGCGTGCCCGCGTATGAGGACATGCACATACGCGAACACAAACGAACACAACGCGCTCTGGCCGCTCACGTCTCGTCGGATGAGGATCCAGGTGTCGATGATGTAGTTCCTGTCGCGCAGGGACAGTCCCGTCACCGGGTCCGGTATCGTCTCCTCAGGATCGCCCAGGAGCCACTTGAGGACAACCGACCACACCGAGTTTGTGTTGTCCTTTGGTTCCACCTTATCGTACTGGGCCATCGCGATGCGCTCTGGGGAACCACCGCTGCCTTTCGATGTTGATTCTTCTTTTCTTTAGTATGGAACATACCCACTAGAGCTGGTGTGGCGCACGCGCGGCCCGCGGAGCTTTCGCTGGCGTCCCAGCCCGCACATGACTGTCTTCGTGCCACATATTTTTTAACAGCGAAGTTGTTCAGCAAATTGTTCCTTGTCCGCCGAACCAAAAAAAAAGCTATCATCATCACAAACTGGTATGTGCCACTACTCACGACTGGTCCACTAAAAATGAACAAGGCAACACTTAGCCCAAGAAATGGCTGCGAAGCGACGGCGGCGAGCCGAAGACCCCGAGTACGTACAAAGAGACAATACTAGGAAGTGGGAAAGGAAACGGCGGCTGCGAGAAGACCCCTAAGCGATGGAAGGCCTACGCCACCGACGACGTGCCCGTAGATCTATGAGAGGCACGAACGCTTGGTTGGGTTGAGCCATCCCTCCGGGACACAACCAACCAACCATTACAGCAGGAGGACAGATTGAATGCTAATTTTCGTTTGGTTGATAAGGGTCGTAATGTGAAACTATGGCACGTTCTCAGTAGGATGGGATGCATCAACATTAATTCATTAATTGTGGGGGTTTTGCGTCCCAAAACCACGGTACAGCTATGAAGGACGAGGACTCCGGCAATTCCGACCACCTAGGGTTCTTTAAAGGGACACTAAAGAGAAACAATGAATTGGTTTAGATTGATAAAGTGTGCTCGGAGAACTATTGTGTAGTTTATTTCACAACCATGTGTTTATTATTCGAGGAGGAAACCAAGTTCAAAGTTTCATCTTTAAATTTCGCGCTGAACTTTGTAACTCGTGACGTAAAAGATTTCAAAGAGCATTTAACGTATTTTGGCGCCACTGGCTCGACTAAATTTCCACAAACTCGTTACGTCAAGTCTCTGGACCCCTCAGAGGACAATGTACTTCGATTTAACCGATTAGGAACTACGCAGGCCCAAGCAGGCGCAGTCAAATATTATGTGACGTCACGGCAAATGGTGCGGGAATTCCAAGGTGGCGTCGCCACCTGTATTTTCATTTTGCGCGTTTTGTCGCTCATTAAGCGTCTTCTCGCAGCAAGCGTGATGTTTTTGGTATCGTGGAAGACTACTTTACTAATGCGAGAAAAATTGTTTTGCTCTTTAGTGTCCCTTTAACGTGCATCTCAATCCAAGTACACTGGCCTTTAGCATTTCGCCTCTATCGAAATGCGGCCGCCGGCGGCCGGGATTCGATCCCACTACCTTCAGGTCAACAGTGGAGAACCATAACCACTAAACTACGGCGTCGGGTGATCAACATTACGGTGTACTAGAAAAGAAGAAAACGAAGATGCGCTTTAAAATTCTTTCATAATAGATATAATTTCAGGAAAGACGAAGATTTAGAGTGGTCGATGGTAGTTCAACAATGTAGCTAGCTAGACTCTACGACCAGTGACTTGAGTGAAGGCTTGGACCTGTAATTAGCTGCCCTTGCGACGTTATTTTTCTACAACCAGCATCAAACGCGAGAATATTTTTTTCGACAAAATGCCTTTTCGTGTCTATAGCCCTTCGACGAAAAAACTTTTTCGCGTTAACGCTGGTGGATTAAGAAGCACCAACTCCAACCCATACGTTGTTGAGTAATTTTACCGTTTAATCTGCTTGTCATGACGTCTTGTTGCGGTATTTCTGCCCGTACGATACGAGGGAATTAATGAGAAGGAAGAGATTGCTTCAGGCAGATGTAGCCTTGCATGACGTATGGGCAAATACCACGATGTCTTGCTACAGTAGGTCAAGGATTATAGCATAGAGTTGGTACAGACTCTAGAGAAAAAAACCACATCATCTCCCGCTAAAGGGGACCATGAGGCGATGCGAAGCAGCGTTTCGGCATGTAGAGCCCGCGTTTCAGATTGGAAGTAGAAAGGGGAGGGGAAATGGGAAGACGAGAGGGAAGTGGAGAGGGAGAGGTGTGAGGAGAGGGCTTGCGCGTGCGCAGTAAGGGTGGTCACGCCGCACACCACCACCGGATTGAACTCCGCTATACGGTACGAAGAACTTTATTTAAAGATCCGGAGAAGTGCCACCCCTTAGGGTGACACCGCGGGCCGCTCCCACGTGGGGACAGTTAGACCTAGCCTAACCGCCGCATCGCAGGCTCTCTGGACAGCCCAAAGTTGTTGCTGATATTCCGAGCTCTTGAGGGCCGAGCTCCATTTCTGCTCTGTGAGGTCCTTATCCCCACGTAACGAGGGGCACCGCCAAAGCATGTGCTCTAAATCGCACGTTCCCCCGCAGCCAGGGCATTGCGAGCTGAAGTCACTTGGGAATAGACAGTGCATGAAAGCAAGATTCGGATAAGAATTAGTTTGAAGCATCCTAAGGGTCATCGCCTGTGGTCTCGTGAGCTTTTTGTGTGGTGGAGGAAATACTCTTCTTTCCAGATAAAAATGCTTCGTGAATTCATTAAATGTGAATAAAGTGTCTCGGAACTCTTGAACCCTGCTCTGTGACAAGGCTTCTCCTCCCACGCGGAGAGTTAGTACGCGCGCTTGGGAGTGGGCGATGTCGTTGAGGTTGGTGAGGGAGTCCAAAGTTTGACCTAGGTGTGCCGGGAACCAAATGATTGTGTGCATAGTTATGGTCCGGTTCTTAAGAACGTCATGTGCCTCTTTCGCTATGGAGCCCGAGGCAAACGCCCTGACTGCCGATCTAGAATCCGAGTAGATTTGCGTCCTGTTATCATCCAAGAGTGCCAAAGCAATAGCAACCTGCTCCGCTTTAGAAGAAGTGGTCCCAGTCAGGGAGGCCGACGAGATTATTTCACCTCTGTTATCTATTGCGACCACGGCATAGTGAGATGAGCGACCATATTGTGCCGCATCTACGAAGCAGACCGATTGAGGATCATCCTTGATCTTCTTCAGGATCGCAATCGCTCTTGCTCTACGCCTTCCCTCATTGTGCTGCGGATGCATATTGCGAGGGATCGGTGCGACAAGAATATTTTCTCTTTGCTCCTCGATGACTGGATGGCTTCTCTCCTCTGCCAGCACTGGATTGAGGCCCAGAATGGCTAAGATTCTTCTCCCTGCCAAAGAGCAGGATAGTCGAGCAAGCTGGGCTGATTCTTGTGCTTCGATGATTTCATCCAGCGTATTGTGCACACCTAATTGAGAAAGGCGTTCTGTGCTAGCCGTCATCGGAATGCCTAGCACCCTTTTGATGCTTTTCCGAATGAGGGTGTTAAGCTTCTTTTTCTCGAAGTTGTGCCAGGTGTGCATGGCCGCTACGTAGATTATGTGGCTCATGAGAAAGGCATGGAAAATCCGGAGTAAACTGTCTTCTTTCAGGCCTCCTCTTCTATTAGACACCCTAGTAATGAGTCTGATGACCATTTCCGTTTTCTTTGTAATCCTATCTAACGTAAGCCTATTGGATCCATTGGATTCGATAACCATGCCCAACATGCGTATGGACTCGACTCTAGGAATGGGGTTTCCATCACGTGTGGTTAGCCTCATATCGACATCTGCGAGTGGCTTCCATCCCCTGGGCTTGGGACCTCGTCTGATTGGTCTATAAAGGAGTAACTCGGACTTACTGGGGGAACATTTTAGTCCCGTGTTTTCCAGGTATGATTCAACCTCATCGACTGCCGATTGGAGACTCGCCTCAACATCTCCTTCACATCCCTTGGTGCACCATATAGTTATGTCATCTGCATAGATTGTGTGACTAACACCGTCTACAGCAGAGAGCTTTTCCGAGAGACCTCTCATTGCTATGTTAAACAATAGCGGTGAAACGACCGCTCCCTGCGGTGTTCCTCTAGGGCCAAGCTCGAAAGCCTCTGTTGTTAGGTCTCCAATTTTAAGTGTCGCTTTCCGCCCCTTGAGAAAGGAGCTGATGTAACCGTGAAAGGATGCGCCCAAATTGAGATCCGATATGGCATTCAGAATGTGTGCGTGAGACACGTTGTCAAAAGCTTTTTCCAAATCTAAACCCAGAATAGCCCGGACGTCTCTGGTTGGATTGACGAGCCATTCAGCACCAGCGAAGTCAGGGCAGTAATACATCGAACTCCGCTATAAGATGCTTCAATCTAAAAGCTCCCCATAGAGGTCACGCATTAGAATCTCCGCCCACAAGGGCGCTGCCATTGCCACCATTACACTACCGTGCGAGCCTTGCTAGCCACTGAGACGCGTGCTAGACTTCATTGCAGTATTCAGTTTCTATCGTAATTAATGAAAGTGAGCTAATATGAAGTAGAGCTGTAAGTAAGTGTCTGCAGAAAGTGCAGACAACTACACACTGCGTCTCACAACTCAATCATGCAGAAGACGCGCCATCGGTCGCAATCACGAACTCAAGTGGCTATGGTGGCGCCATCTAGCAAAAGTGCCTGCGAGCGCATCTTCCTGCGCCGCGAGTCCGCCGCACAGTAAATTGCGTAAATTGCCTTGAATCTTTCCTGAAAATCTTCTTAATGGACACTAAACACTGTCCGCGCGTTCCTAATTCGTCGATGCTCCTGTTTGATCTATATTGCCAACATTACTAACATTACAGAGCGCTAATTTTTGCCGATATTTAAATAAATGCGAAGGCAACAGTGACAAAAGTACTGTATTGGCGGTGTTCTTGCGGTCGGCGATCTTACGGCCTACATTTTCCTCTAGAGTCTGTACTAAATCTATGGATTATATTATGTGAAAGAATCTTTAAGATTGACAGCCGTAACAATAGTTCCGCGAGTGCTGCTCTTGTAACACCAGAAGGCGGAAGCCTTGACGCACTCATGCAAGACAAGATGAGCCACGATGAGCAGTAAATATGGCTGCCATTCAATAAACTGCACCCTTTGAAAGCCTTGTGCAAGCCCCATTTCGTGTTGTACTATATGTATTGACATCTTCCACTAGTCGCGCCCGTTGTGCTGCTTCTTGCTTCCGCAGTTCGGCCTCCCTTTGTCTGGAGCATCGGGCTCGTACAGAAAGCAGAAGCACGAGCAGTGACAGGCACTTCTTCGGCAGTGGCATAACGCACGGCCTTTCCCGCGGGCCGCAAGGGCGTGCACGTTCCATCGCTCGCCGTCGACTAGCGCCGCCAGCAACAACTGACGCCGCAGCAACTGCGCCTGGTTTGACCAAAATGCGCAGTGCGTGCTCGCCCACTTTTATGTGCTCCAACGCCTGTTACTCTGCACAGTAAAGCCGAAAGGAGGCGTTGGTTGTATTGTATTGACACACTGTATTGACAACTGTATTGACACACTGGGACATCCGCATAACATTGAATGCATCCTAAGCCCTGATGTGCCAGTATCGACACAGCGACTCCATTCTACGCGATTAGGTGGCAACTGTCATGGTGATCCAGTGGTTATGGTGTTCGACTGCTGACCCGAAGGTCGCGGGATCGAATCCCGGCCGCGGTGGCCGCATTTCGATGGAGGCGAAATGCTAGAGGCCCGTGTATGTAGAGTTAGGTGCACGTTAAAGAACACCGCATAGTCAATATCTCCGAGCCCTCCGCTATACGGCATCTCGCGTAATCATATCGTGGGTTCGGGACGTAAAACTTTCGCAATTCCTATTGTTATGTGGCATAAGTTCAGTACGAGACGTAAGAAGTACGCGGCGAACAAAACCAAACGCGATAAGCGGCCGCGCTTCCTGCGCTAGTGTTGACCCATTGGGAGACTCTCATTGGGCTAGCTGCCGTCACAGTGCGTCACGACGGTCTTCGCTTCTTCATATACCCCGACCCATCAGCGCGGAGTCAGCAGTGTAATTTGTTTCACTCCTTCAGTCTAGCGACTCTTACGGTGTGGTCAGCAGTGGATCTACGTCTTCATTTCCTCCTTTCCCTTTATATATTTACAGATTTTTGAACCGAAAAATTACAACAGCTACTACTACTACTACCAGGCACGTAGCCAGGATTTTTTTTCGGGGGGGGGGGGGGGGGTCCCGACGCCTAATTGTTCGAAAGTCTTTCCATGACAAAAAGAAAAAAGAGTTGCCCGGGAATATAGAAGGCCAGACAAATTTCAGGGGGGGGGGGTGCTCCCCCTCCCCCCTTGCCTGCGTGCCTGACTACTACTACGACTACTACTACTACTACTACTACTTCGTACGGCCGATTATCGTGTTTGATTCGCCGAGCTTTGTAGACCTACAAAGTGAGAGAGAGAGAGCTTGATTATGACAGGAAAGCTGAGGCCTACAAGGGCAGTAAACTGAACTTAACACAAAGGGTAACAGAAAATAAACGTACAAGCACAAGATATTGCTGTTTTTTTTTTTTTACCAACGCGCCCTTGGCGGCTACGCTAAATTAAAACACATAGGCAGCAGCCCCGGGCAGTTGCACCGTACTTTCCCGCGATATCACTGAACGTCGTAAGGTGCGCTCGCTTGCCTCCCGTGATGTTTACAAGCAAGCAAGCATTCGCAAGCAAGCTTCTCGCTCGAAATATCTCGTTCATTCGCTGTGCGTCACCGGTAATATACTGCTTTGGGCAGAAATGCTTTGCCATCGGCAGCACCGATTAACGTGTTACCGTCCTGCTGGCTATGGTACTTGCCAATGGTGGGAAGCACCTTAAACCACGGCGAAAGTGAGTACGACCGATATATTATGAAAGACCGTCTCGGAGGTTGCTTTAATGGCACGACGCTGCGATTTGCTGATGATATTACTGTCATAAACTTTATTCTGGGTATGCCGTAGTCTGAAAGACAAGAGAAGTTTTGTTACACAGCTACAAAACGCAGAAAAATATTAGCACAAGGGATCTGTGGCCAGAGCGGCGGGATCACGACCCACGGCGCGGTTGTTCGCGTGCGCGCTGGTAGCGACAGTGCCAAACGTAGTCCATTTTTCCAAGCGGGGGTGGCCGGCACGAAGCGACTCATTCGAAAGACCGCTTTTTGAAAGCTCGCTTAGTAAATTGCTGGTCGAAACTGTTATGCAAAAGATAGTTTCTCGCAACGCCAGCAGAAAAATATGAATAAAATAAAAAAGAACATGTTCACAGTAGCGTATGATCCTGCCGTAATGTAGCGCATAATATATCATCCGACAGGCGCGCCTTAAGATGTGTCCCTTTCTGCCGGCCACGCTTCGAGAAGTGGACTGTGCTTGGCACTCACTTCATCGGCCCGTGCCATGATTTGTGTTGATCTCTTGTGTTGATCTGTACTTTTCTGTGCGTCAGCGCCGTATGACGGAGCCAAGTTGCAAACAAGGCGAGGGTAAGCGCATGCGCACGAAGCTCGCTCAGCTGGGCCCATCGCCTCTTAGGCAGTTCATTCTTGAGGACGTCACCACACGAACCATGTTTTCTGCTTATCTCACGAGAGGGGGCGTGTGGCGTGTCCTTAAAGCACATTTCCTGGATTGCTTGCTGCAAAGTTCTCCTTCGGAACATAAAATACGAGCAAAACCATTCGCCTACACACGCTGCCTCTTCGTCTGGATTGCGCTAATATGGGCGCGACGCCTTTAAGAAGGAGCCGCCTTAGGGGATCTATTCAGTACACTGTGATAAAACCGAATTAAACGTCATAAGAGGACGAGAGGGAGAAAACTGCTAATAGGCGAGCTCAGGGAACTCGGAAATATTTTCAACGCATGAAGAAATACAGAATTATTACAGCTGCACATCGATATTGACAGGCGTTGTTTTTGAAAGCTTGAAATTGAAAAGCGCGATGACTTTAACAATTCATTTGTGTTAATGTCTTCGTTGCGCGCTAGGTGGTGTCGCAATTTAACGAGACGTTCGGTGATGGGGGGCTGGTTGCGATTTTGGCAAACTATCGGCGCGGGATTGGAGCAAGCCAGACACAAAGCTGGCTAATTCGATTCTCCAGCCCTAGCGCTTACGTTTTGATCCAATAGAAGTCGCCCGGATACCATTATATATCCGTTCTATGGGACGGCACGGTGCCTCCGTCCGTTCTATGCCCGTTCTTTGCCAAAAGGATTGACAGCACTGCCGTTTCCGGTTGCTATTCCCACGTCTGACCGTCAGACGAGCCTCAATCGATTCCCTGTGGCTCCCTTTCGTCCTCTTAAGACCTTTCCTTCCGTTCTATCACAGAACGTGTACAAAATAGCTCCCCCCTAGCAGACCATGGGGTCAGCTGAGCGCGCTTTTGTGGGGATGCGCTTACCCTCGCCCTACTTTCAACTTGGCACCGTAATATGGCGCTGACGGGCGCTAGTTATAGATGTGGGCGGCTGTACATGTTTTAGATGCGAAGCATCTTATGGCGTAGTTCAATCCGGTGGTGGTGGTGTACGGCGTGACCACCCTTACTGCGCATGCGCATACCCTCTCCACTCACCCTCTCCCATCCCCCGCTCCACATCCCCTCTCTCATGCCCCTCTCCACTTCCCATCTCCCCTCTCCACTTTCCCGCTCCCCTCTCCACTTCCCCTCTCCCCTCCCCCTTTCCACTCTTCCTCCGAAACGCGGGCTAGACATGCCGAAATTCTCTCCTGCGCAACGCCGCGCGTGCGCGTCGCCTCCCCCTCTCTCTCCTCTCCTACGCTGCGCCCCTCTCGCACGCCTGTCGACCGCGCTCCCCCCTCGCCCTGTGAGAATAAACGGCCAGGCTAGAGGGAAGACAAGACGCGCGTAGCGTTCCTCTTCGCGTTCCACGACGCGAGGTCGGTAGCATGCCAAACGAACGCCAACGGAACGCGATCGTGCAAGTGCTCCGGCTTCGCATCACCTCATGGTCCCCTTTAGCGGGAAATGGTGTAATTTCGTGTTAGCTTTGTGCGAACAACCCTGATGTGTAAAGGTTGAGTAGTCGTGTTCTGGCATACTTGCATGCTACTAGTAGGGTGCCTTGGACATCTGCGGCGTCTACTGCGGCGCGGCTGCCATATTTTAGCCCACGGCTTCTTACCGGCGTCTCACCCCTCTACAGCAGCTGCGCTGAGAGGCACGAGACGCGGGGCAAAAAATGGCGTCGTGGCGGCATCAGCCCCTTCAAAGAATGGCAACACCCTAAGGGGGGCGCACACATCGAGGCACACTAGCTACTAGCATTGGCTTAGCGCTATTTCATCGTGTCTAGTGCTGGACAAATCGTCGCTAATAACGGGTAGTTCCACCTAAGTGATAGTGTTGATTAATGCTGGCAAAGGTTGGCTAAATATAGGTTTATTAATGAAGAAGGGAACGTGGACGGACCGAGGTGAAGAAATTTTTCCTCCCTGAGCTGGATGGAGGCCAGGGTTACCGAGTTACTGTGAAATCTCTAATACGATTCCGCATAATGCGTTTTTTGGCCTAGCACGTTTTTCTTTGTATTCCCGGCCAATGTCCCATGGAAATAATGCATTTTCATGCGTTTAATACGACCTTTGTGTTTGCCGGAAATTGGATAATACAACCGCGAAAGGAGATCTTGACGGATATATATAGAAATACTATGTTTATTCATCTGTGTATCAGCTCGAATCATGGTCCAACAAGCCACGATAGTGCACGTTGCAGAGCCGCTGAGACCGCAGTAGCGTCGGTTTTGCGGCGAAACGATCGCTGCCAGGAGCGGCCGCTGCGTCCAATGATGATGATGAGGATGATGATGATGCGACCGACGATACACCGCGCCATCTAGCGAAACGTAACCATATTCGAGGAACAAGGTGCTTAATGTTCTCAATGAAAGTCAGTTGCTGACGCAGTATACATACTTTCCTCCTTTTTTAACCTCTTTTGTTAATACAATTTTCGCATAACACCTTTTACTTTCCGGTTCCCGTGCAAACCGTATCAACAAGATTCCACTGTATATAGCTCAAGTTGTCGCCCTTTACACAACTTTACGTAAGATAAGGGTCAGTTAACCACCAGGATAATTAATTATATTCCATTGAATGACTTCATTGAAAGGGCAGTCGGTTTTATTGTGAGCAGCTGAGATCGTTGCGGCACCCAGCGGAGCAGAGCTCAACCACGCGCTCCTTTCTACGTGGCCTCCGAGATCCGCTTCGGCAGCGCGCGAAACACAATGCCAAGGAATACACCAAGGCACACAAACGCCGGCGTGCTAGTACGACAACCAGACACCCAAGTCAAGGATTATGGTCGCCTGCAATTTTTATTATTTAACTGCGTAGCACTTTAAGGGCCCCGACTTGTCGTCCACCCATAAATCTCATGTGGCATGATCTCACTCACTATCAAGCGCTCAATGCAGGGCTAAAGCAAGGTTAGCAATGCTCGAAACCGGGTTAAAATAAACGAGCAAGGTCTAAAATAGCATAATTAACAGAAATAAACAAGCAGTAATCGCAATAATTTACTAGGTATCGCTAAAAGCGTTTCGAAAATATGCATCTGACTTCAGCGCCGTGCAAAGAGGGTGCTACCGCCTCGCTAAGCAAGCGATTGCTCCTCCCACCGGCACTTCTACGGCGCTGCATGCATCTGAAGGGGCAAACAACCTGACGGAACTCGCTGCAGACGACACGTATCTTAACTGCCGTAGCAAGCAGGAAGTCGATAAAGCGCAGCAAAACGCAGCGCGCATGTCGCACACCGAGTTTGTGAATCTCCCTAATAAGATTCTACTCGTGCTACGTGCTTACGTAAAACATTGACGTCATAGACGGTTTGGTAAACGTTGCAGTGGTAACTCTACGAACGGGAATCGCTGGGTGCACGGTGCTACGCACTTCCTCAGGTTTCACTGTATAGTGGAGCTGCATTTAGCCAAGATTTGGAACTACACCAATAGCTAGGCAAGGACATTTTTTTTTTCTAAAGTGGTTCACCTGTTGAGGTGTTCATGTCAACATCACCAGCCCCTTTTACGTACACTACAGGAAGAAGACCTACCCCAATGATCTCCAACATAAGTCTTGCGCGAGCTGAATCAACTTTATGCCCGCTCGTTTACTACCTTCATCACCCCATTCATGCTATCTGGCCTCCTCGACTGCATTTACCATCTCTTGGTATCCATTACATCGATCGCACTGGACGTTATTTAGCTGCTCTACGCATCATCTTAGCCGCTCAGATTTACTTATTTTTGACGTCAACCAGGACATCGGCTGCTCCTGCTTGTTCTCTAACCCACTATGCCCTCTTCCCATCTTCCATTGTCCAAATACTAAAAAAGAAAGGAAACGAGGTAACACTGTGATTCTATGATGAGCTGTCAGCACTTGCTGGTTGACTATACGAAGAACTCTGAGGAAATTTACCGTTAAATCCGCATGGAATCCGCTCATCTCGGTTGATAACGAGGATGGTTTACCTTAAGACATTGTTACGCTCCTACGCCTGCCTTACCTAATGGGAGACACGAACGGCATTTCCCACTGAGGTAAGACATGTGTTCGAATATTTTTGCGAGTGTGTGTCCCGTTTTGTCGCTCTACGCCACAGGCACATGCCTCGCTCGGCGATACGGGTTAATGATGTTCCGCGTGCAAGCAAGCATGTTCGTCGACACTTGTGACGCACTGCTCGAACACAAACACAGATGCACAAAAAGAACACACGTATGTACACAAGACGAGCGCGAACTAACAACTGTTTATTTGGTGGAAAATGACAAATTAGATAATAATAATAGTAATAATAATAATAATAATAATAATAATAATAATAATAATAATAATAATAATAATAATAATAATAATAATAATAATAATAATAATAATAATATCTGGGGCTGAACGTCCCAAAACCACGATAGGATTATGAGAGACGCCGTAGTGGAGGGCTCCGGAAATTTCGACCACCTGGGGTTCTTTAACGTGCACCTAAATCTAAGTACACGGGCCTTTACCTGGCCAGTGCTCCATCCACCGATGTAACGCATTTACAGCTAACAGGACGCTGCCTTTTGCGCCACGCATAACACACACAGCCTCTCAAAAAAAAAAATAAGCTGGGGGAAAAAAAATGCCGCCTATGCCCCGGGTGAGGATCGAACTCACGACCTTCAGATTATGAGACTGACGCGCTGCCTACTGCGCTACCGAGGCGGATGTCGCAGCCTACCAAAGTAGACGTAGCCAAGAGTAAACACTTATCGAATGAGATAACGAGGGAGTTCTTTTGTTCAGCCTTGCAGATTAGACAGGTGCTTTTACGAGCCTTACGGGCGTTCAATGGCGGCCTTTACTACCTGAATCCAACAACCCATATGCGTGGCATGCTGACGGCAAGCTCTAATTTTAGTGTTGTATTGTAGGTAACGCGTCCAACTCACTTTCTTTAACGGGCTTTGTGTGATGTCCGATAGTACTAGTTGCTTACCGACTTCAATTGAACGATATTAAGGCTCATACTACCAATATTGGCAAGCTGTTGGCTAATGATGGCTATATGACTGCCAATGTCGTCCAGTAAAAGCTATTCGCTGCTATAACAGGAACATTGTCCCCATTCAACGTATATCCAATGCCTGAATTGTCCACGATTTCACTTTTTTTTTGTTTGCTGTTAACGTTGGCGTTTTCTTATTATTCCATTCAAATAGCGAACACGTATTACCTCGAAACTGAATTAAATCCGGGATGGTCTTAGGTTTTCTTTGACAGACAGATTTTCCGGAAAGCTAGCAATATTGGCAAATAACAGTCGTCGCCCATCGCGAACAAGGTACGATGCCGTGGCTGTGCAGAAGACGACGACGAAGGGGTAATACTGCGCGGGCTATTCGCGCCGCAGTGATACCTCGTACCTGCGTATAGGAAAGTATATAGCCTAGTTTTTTAGATGCGTAGCATCCTATGGCGGAGTTCAATTCAGTGGTGGTGGTGGTGCGAGGCGTCCACCCTTACTGCGCATGCGCAAACCCTCTCCACACACCTCCTCTCCCTCTCTCCTCTTTCCTCCTCTCGCGCGCCTGTCGACCGCGTTCCCTGCTCGTCCTGTGAGAATTAACGGCCAGGCTAGAGGGAAGACACGATGCGCGTAGCGTTCCTCTTCGCGTTCCACGACGCGAGGTCGGTAGCATGCCCAACGAACGCCAACGGAACGCGATCGTGCAAGTGCTCCGGCTTCGCATCGCCTCATGGCTCTTTTTAGCGGGAGATCGTGTAATTTTTTATTATTTCTACTTAACATGATAATGCTTGAAATAAAGGCCTCGACGGACACCCGTCTGGTCGGGAAGAATAATTGAATAAAAAAACGAGGAAGCCGATCACAGGAGGATAATTAAAATACCGACGTTTCGGCTCCCAGAATGGGAGTCTTCTTCACAATCTCGCGTGTGTGCTATTTCTAAATACGGCAAAAGAAAGCCCAACACCGTCACGTTTCACTAGTATACATCCAGGAAGGGCAACCCTGCATTATTTCCTTCTTCAGTAGTAAGCTGGATCGATTTTTCAATGCAATTTAGGCGGTACGCAAAAGGATCGAAACCTTTCTTGATTACGCAAAGGCGGTCATCGACGTAACGAAAGGAAATTTTTGGGGCTGGAGTGAAGGACGAGAGTGCACAGCGTTCCACAGAATCCATTGTCAAATTGGCGGCAACGACCGAGATTGAAGCCCCCATGGCTGTGTCATGGACGTGTCTGTAAAATTCGCCCTTAAAAAGAAAGCAAGTGTTGGACGGACAGAATTGTGAGCAAGGCTTCCGTTCTGGGAGCCGAAACGTCAGTACATTCTTTATCCTATTGTGGTCGGCGTCCTCGTCTTTTTGTTCAATTGTAATGCTTGCGCCTTAACAAAAACAAAAAGAAAACTGTAACCTTCTATACTCTACCCCCACCCGCATTAAGGTAGTGATCTTCCAGGTTTCAGTGCAGTTAGACGCTACTAGGCAGTGCGAGCCGGTCAAACTAAGCAAACAACGATGTCATTGATTTTACAGAATGTTATGTGAAAAAAAAAATGGCGACATTTTTGGTGAAACTGGAGTAGAAAGACTCGAGTACGTAAAAAATGCTCATGCTTTTTATAGTGCAAATGCTCTTTACTGCGTTGCGTTTTCATCTAGCCAGGCCGGGCGTACTTATTGCTTATGGCGCGGTTGAAATCTTTAAAAAAGTGCATATAGAAAATTTCATTGGTGTATAGTGTGTATCACATTGCAGCAGGCGTCCGCTGTGCTGCACTGGGAATATTCCACCGGACCCAGAAGCCCTTTGTCGATGACGTAATGAAAGTTTGAAGTGGGCAGGTCCCTTTGTGGTTCTGATAAATGGCGAGGATGAAATGATGACGAAGACTCGCAACGCAGAAATGAAAGAAGATACAGAACATATAATTTCTCATGCATACAATCGTTTGCGCTACGCAACGCGAAGCTGGCTGCGAGACACGTAATCCGGGCTTGCTTACGCTCTAAAGAGCTTCGGGAGAACGGGAGCCAAGAGGCCTCAGACTGCCAGTCACACGACATAAGGCGGGGGGTGTAAAAGGGGGAGGAGGGGCAGGCGAGGCCAAGGGGGATGCGTGAGAATTAGAACGTCACGACCCCGCACTCCAAACGACAAAACACTTCTTATCGCGGTAGAAAACCACGCGATCTGGTCACGCATCTATACAACTCCAGTGAGAACGCTGGCACTCCCCATGTCATCTCGCCTGTTGCACCACGAGTGCGTTCTCGTATCGCGACGAGACAAAAACACAGTAGTCCTGTCTGGCTGGCTCGTGGCCAGCGCGCGGGGCCCTCGTCTGAGTGCACCACGTTGTGTTTGTGTCGATCCGTTTACTGCTTCCACGGCTTTGTTCTGTAGGGCGCGTTGAAAGATGTAACGAGGTTTTTTCTGGCTTACTGGCTGTACCAGTCCTTGGAACATGTGCTCCAACGCGTGCCACTGTGCCGTCCACTGCAGTGAAGAGCGCGCGAACAGCTATGTTTGGTTACGCGTTCGGCAAAAAAAGCGTCCATTAGGTCTCAGACAGTCCCGATACTTTGATTGATTATGATTGCATGTGCGGAGCGTGTGCGACCATATGAACAATGCATCTCGCTTGTGCCGGAGCTTCGTCTGAGCCTTCAATGTGCCGTAGTGCGGCCCACTCGCGCTCAACGGAACAGTGAACGGCGTCGCATTTGATTCCACCCCTCCCCCCCCCCCCCCCCAGGGCTTTATAGTTTCTTGGAGGGGAGGGAAAAACACAAGAAAAAAAAAACCAGTCAGAGCACTTAGAGAATACAAAGAACTCAAAATACAGAACATTCTGAAATTTAGAAAACACGGGAATGCTGAAATACCAGTAATTTCGCTATATTTGCATCAAATCATATGTACAAGGCTAGAAAGCTATAAGACCGGGGACTTTTGAGTGGGATTGCGTTCAAATTGTAGGTGTAGTTGGCGATCACGTGTGCTTACGTGAAACTCTCATTACTTTACGTTTAGAAGTGCCAAGCTGTGGTTGTGCCGAAGCAAAATCTTCTATAGGTCATCTTATACGATTTCGTAATCGCTATGCTTACCAATATTGCGGTAGATAATAGAACCGTCTGCAAGAAAGGCAAATAGGAGAACATATATATATGGCAAGTTATAATTATAAATTACTAATAATAGTGGACCCGGGTCCACTATTATTAGTAATTTATAATTATAACTTGCCATATATATATGTTCTCCTATTTGCCTTTCTTGCAGACGGTTCTATTATCTACCGCAATATTGGTAAGCATAGCGATTACGAAATCGTATAAGATGACCTATAGAAGATTTTGCTTCGGCACAACCACAGCTTGGCACTTCTAAACGTAAAGTAATGAGAGTTTCACGTAAAGTAATGAGAGTCCTGGCCAGGACAGAACCCTGCGATATGCCTGAACGCAGAGGCACTTCAGTAGAATCAGTAATCAACATTTTGCAGTGCAGACAACGCAGCAATGCTGCGAGTTGGCCTATAGTTCGAAAATATTCATCGTAACGAATTTGCATAAGATCACGGGGACAACGAGGAGCAAAAGAAGGACGAGAGCAAAAACGCACCGTTTATGATAAGTGGGTTTTTAGTTATCAATGGGTGCAGCGACGCATGTACAGTTGGGATCAATATGAAAGGGAACACCGATTTAGTGTTTACAAATGTTCTACTCATGATGTTTCGGCTCGAATCTGGAGCAATGATTTTCAATGTGCAACTTTCCGCCGGCATATTTATTGTCCGGAACACATTTGGGCTCGTCTCTTGCGTTTAGGCGCTATCTTCCTCTTAAGTTCATATCCGTGTTTCTTTTCATATTGTCCAGGGCTGTACGTTCGGCATACAGCGTAATGAGGTTAAACTCTGTGTTTTAACCTTTACTCAAGATCATACACGTAGCACGTTTACATCACTTCTGCCAAGGTGGTACAGTGGTTACGGGTTACGGTTCTCGCCTGCTTAACCGAAGGTCGCGGGTTCAATCCCGATCACGGCGGTCGCGTATAGATGGAGGCGGAGTGATAAGGGCCCGTGTACTCTGCGATGTCGGTGCACGTTAAAGGAGACCAGATGGTCGTAGTTTCCGTAGCCCTGTACTATACCGCGTTCCTCGTAAAAGTATAGTGGTTCTGGGACGTGAAACCCCAACAATTATTATATTATGCTTTGGCTTTACACATCACTTTTGCATGGCGATTTCGTAGACTGCAAATTGCACCCCGCGTTTGCGTACTAGCGTGCGCATGCAACCGCTGTCAATGCTGCTTCGATTCGGTTGTGTCTACCGTCTCGTGCGTTGCTATGCGACCGTGGACAATCGGCTTCGCTGTCGCTGTTATCAGTCGCAGTCTGTCGCCGCATGCTTTTATCGAACGATGCCGTACTCGTCGTTTGCGTCCGCTGAAGCGAGCGCAGATATCGATGATTTCATTCGGCCACGAGCTTTGCTCAGCTTCTTCGTAGCTGAGCAAAGCGCTATCTGAGTGACCTTTTTTTCCACGTGTACGCATACGTAACGACGAACGCGGCGCACGTTGAAGCGGCCATATTGATTTGGGACGACGAACACGAGAAGCAAATGCGGTATGTGTTGAAAGGCATTGTTCGGAAAGATAACGCAGTTGCAAATAAACGAGTCGTGCAGTTGTACTCGATAATAGGCGATAGCATCCTGTAACCAAATCAGAAGTGTTATCCGCAAGTACAAGAAAAAGTCACACGGTTCCATTTGCCTAAGGCGACTCGAAGGAAAAGTCAGCTTCCTCCTTTTTTTTTATCAGTCAATTGTATTGCAGCTGAGCTGTCGAGGTTTGGCGGGTGTCGTAGATAGAAAATTATCATCATCATGAACCGGCGCGCGCTCAATCACCGCCCAGGCATTCTGTACAGATGATAAGCAAGAAAAGCTGAAACGCATAGGTCGGGAAACTCACTCATGAGTCGACTCATGAGTGAGTTTGCCGACCTATGCGTCGACTCAGATGAGTCGACTCAGATCGACTCATGAGTCGACTCATGAGTCGACTCAGATCGGTCCGTGAGTCTGAGTCTGAGTGAGTCCAGGTGAATAATGCCTCGGTGAGTTTGAGTCCGAGTGAACCCGGTTCAGGAATATTTTAGTGAGTCTGAGTTCGAGTGAGTCAGGTTGGGGAAAATATTGTCCCGGGGTCGTGACAATATTTCCCCAACCTGACGTCGACGAAGACAACAGCTGGCGGGTCAAGATGGGACTCTTTATTTAGCCGAACTTGTGGCAGGGAAACTGAAAGTCAAACTACAGCAATACACTGATAGCGGCGAGCAGAGCGTCGACCGTCGATCAAGTGACAAGCGGTCAAGCGCGTCGGCTTTTATACAGGCGCTATCGAACTTTCCAGTGATATCGCTGGTGGCGGCGTTATCTCTCGACAAAGCTGGCACATTCGCGTGCTGCGCGCTATCTTAACGGAACGTTCTAAAACAATCGCGAAGCTTCTTACACATCGCGGCGCGGCCTGCGCAGCGCGTTGCCCACAGTCCTTGTGGGTGAAGCTTCAACTCATGAAAAATAGGACGCGCGGCAATATTGGTGATTGTGAGTCGGAGTGAGCTCTAAGCGCGAAATATACTTCTTGAGTGAGTCTGAGTGAGTTTCATCCTTTATTGCCGACCTATGCTGAAACGTGCCCACCGATTCATTAGTCACAGAATTCATATGTGACCACTTTTATCTATAAATTATTCGTTTCTTGGCCAATCCCCCAGAGGAGGTGTGAGCCATTCATAAATACAATTATCATCATCATCAACTCTGCTGTCACCCAGCCTTGGGCGAATTAGTGCAAGCCGCGCTTATATTTTTTTTATCTTGATTGGTCATCTTGATTGGTCAAGTAAAGCGCTTCGATGTTCAGTATTCACTAGGGGTGTGCGAATATTCGAAAGTTTCGAATATTCGTCGAATATTGCATTCGAAATATTCGTATTCGATTCGAAAATCGTGTATTCGAAAAGCTTCGAATATTCGATAACTTCGAATATTCGAAAAATTCGAATATGCGATTCGATTATCATGCATAATATAACTTGTCTTCCACATTTCTGCTGCGTTCGTATCGCTAAAAACGTTGCCGAGAGGAGCGATAAACATCGTAAGTGCACGGAGGCACGATATCTGCCTGCGACGAGCGCCCCAATACGTATGATTTATTGCTGGTGCATCTCCGACGTGCAGCGCTGTTGGCGATCATGTAACCGTACATTTTCAATATTATACGGCCGTAATGTGCCGCACTACCACTCGTTCACTATGCGGGACCACTTCTGAAGAAAGACAGTGACCCACATGACTGGTGGCGGACTGTAGGCACCTTCAGATACCCCAGTCTGGCAAAGCTTTGCTTCATGTAACTCCCTATACCAGTTGAAGTTATAAGGCGCGAATAAGACACGGGCGAAGAATAGGAACACACACACACACACGGAGCGCCACTTCCAACATAGGTTTATTTAGAAAGAGCACAGAACATATTTATACACCACGCGCGCAGTCATCGTGCCTCAATGCGCAGTCGCATTCAAGTAGCGTAACTCTTTTGGCGATAATGAAATGGAGGCAACGCTGACGCATAGATCACCTGATTCGATTATTTTCTTAGCCTCAATAATTAATCGTACTGACTTATCAGGACTGTATCTGAGTTCGACCTATGTGGAGTGGGACGGTAGCCTATACCTGCAAAAGAGCGGCGTTTGTATAGGTTCCTGTTTAGCGCCTTTTTTAAGTGACTTGTTTTTAGCTCGCGCTGGCAGGATCATTTCTAGCCTTCTCGAAGGTAGCGGTGTTATCAAGGTGTTTAGATTCGTAGATGATTTTTTAGTCCTCATTGACAAAACGTTCATGGATACCGACAAAGTCGTGACTAACACCTTGACAACTTTTAGACATGTTTTATCTCCTTTAATAGTGACACACGAACTTTCGGTAGATTCGACTATAAGATTTTTAGATCTAAGATTGTTTTTAGCAACTGACCATGCATGTTGGCAATATGAGCCTCGTGCAAACAAACCACTGCTGCCTTTTAGCTCGTCCCATTCCAAGCTTGTCAAACGTAGCATCGCCAACACGTGCCTGCTGAATGCTTTCAAGAAATCCTGCCCACACAGAGCAGCTGACAGTTTCCTCAAGCAGGTTGACCGTCTTGAGGAGGCAGGCTACCCACAGCACATTCTGGTGTCGGTGGCGGAGAAGATGTTGAGGAAGTCGCGGAACCGCCACGCAAGTGAGGAGGCGCCCCAGAGCAATGTCAAACTTGCTGTGATTCCGTATGTACACCGCGTATCCCATAATTTGAAAAAGATTGCCAATCATGTTGATGTAAAGGTGGTCTTCTCTGCCCCGTTAAAACTCTCCAGGCTCTGCAAGATGACTAACCCTTTCCCCAGGAAAGCTCCGGCCTGCATTATCAACCACAAGAACAAGTATGTAAGCTGTCAGAAGGGCGTGGTCTACGAGATCCCCTTGTCGTGTGGTAGAAGTTACGTTGGCCAGACCGAACAGTGCCTGAATGACATGCTAAGACAGCATAATAATAACGTCAGAAATGGCAGAGAGGGCCACCTCGCGATACACTGCCGGGATTGTCATTGCGTTCCGGACTTTAGCGCCTGCGCGGTAGTCGGCCGAAGTCCTGATAAGTCAGTACGATTCATTATTGAGGCTAAGAAAATAATCGAATCAGGTGATCTATGCGTCAGCGTTGCCTCCATTTCATTATCGCCAAAAGAGTTACGCTACTTGAATGCGACTGCGCATTGAGGCACGATGACTGCGCGCGTGGTGTATAAATATGTTCTGTGCTCTTTCTAAATAAATCTATGTTGGAAGTGGCGCTCCGTGTTTGTGTTCCTATTCTTCGTCCGTGTCTTATTCGCGCCTTAAAACTTCAAATATGTTAAACCAACAAGCCCAATCTGCCATTCTTACATCCCTATACCAGCCACTTCTGTTCCAAGCGAGCGTGCCTTTTCAGTGGCAGAGGGGGGGGGGAGTGTCCCAGTTACAAGGGAGCGCCTGCTGCCTGATGATGTGGAGCAACTAATATTTCTTCATTATAACATGTAGTCATTGCTTTCATTGTGCCGTGATATTTGCTTGTGTTGTGAGGTGTATTGTGCTAGCCTGGACATTGTGTTCAGGAGATAGCAGTGTATGTTGTGTTGCTAGTCAGGCTGTTAATGTTCTTTTTTTTTTTTCAAATAGCTACATGTTAAATAAAATATTGTTACTGTGGAGGCATTTTCCCTTTGATATTCGATATTCGATTCGATATTCGAAGGTGGATATTCGTATTCGATTCGTATTCGAAAAATTTGATATTCGCACACCCCTAGTATTCACACAAGCGCAGCACTCCGACTGCACCATTCGTTCGGCTCCCGACGTTTAAAGCATCGGCAAGCTGCGTCGGGTCATTCGGGCCTTCCATCTCCGGTGCAGCTTCAATTTCATTTTCTTTTATTGGTTTATTGATTCAAGACGACCATTAGCACTGTGTCAATAACGCCAGCATTTGGTGCTTTGTATAGGACGAGGAGCTTGCACTTGGCTGGGCAGCTTCTTCATTTTTAGTGGGCGGGAGGTGAGAAGCGGGGCTTGGCCAATTTTTGTTGCGCATGCCCGCTCGGCAAAGCTGTGCACGACGGAAGGGCAAACCTGGCGAGGTCCTAACAGGACCTCCATAAATAATAATATCTGGGGTTTAACGTCCCAAAACCACGGTATGATTGTGAGAGACGCGGTAGTGGAGGGCTCCGGAAATTTCGACCACCTGGGGTTCTTTAACGTGCACCTAAAGCTATGTACACGGGCCTCAAACATGTTCGCCTTCATCGAAAATGCAGCCGCTGCGGCCGGGATTCGATCGCGCGAACTTCGGATCAGCAGTGGAGCGCCATAACCACTAGACCTCCGTGGCGGGGCTAACAGCACCACCGTAAAAAGTGCCAATTGGATAGGGCTGTGGAAATCGTTGGGCGCGAAGCTTCTCGACAGCATGCACGACACTCCTTTTAGAGAGCTTTAAATTAATGGACGCAACTGGCCTCCTACTCGACACCGGGTATGAGAGGCGGCATTGAAGAGCAGCGATAAGAGAGGAAGATAAGGAAGTTGTTACATATAAATCAATGTAGTACTTATAGTACACGAGCGCGTGTCTGGAGTGTTAGGTGACGTATAACGCTTCACCTTTCCCGAACACATAATGGTAGGCACGTCCTTTATCGCCTTTTATGGTCGCGTTTCTGAGCAGTGAAGCTTGTTAGGCAGGTTGGTGATTCATGACGGTAATGACAGCGCGAACGCAAGAGCGCGGGACGAAGAAGGATAACACAGGACGACATGAATGCTGACTATCAAGTCTTTCGTTTCCTGCTTTTGCCGCCTATATGTAAACGAACCATCAACAAGAAATAGAAAACGCGAATGAGATTAGGCGATATACATCAAGCAAGGAGCTCGCCTATTTAGATCGTTGACAGTGAGCAAAAATCGGAGTTGTATAATAGATATGTATAGATGTAAATGAAGGACGGTGCATGCAACGTGCTTTGCTGTACAGTAAATGTATATTTAACTATATTCTGAAAAATTCACCACTGAGTAGAAAACGAAACAAAAGACACACTGCTTTTACCTCTACCACTCTTAAGTAAATCAGCCGGACCTTGTGATAAGAAAATGCCGGTTTGACAGTCCATCGCAAGTTGTCAGAGCACCTTGTGGTTTCGGGCTATATTTGACAACAGTTTGAACAAACGAATCATCACAAGTCGTGACTGAAAACATGTAGGTCATCCGCCATAACACATTTCTTTAATCGATACGGCCCCTAATACGGAGTGGCTCATGACATAATTACGGCCTTACCACTTAAGTCTCACCTCCCTCTCCCCCCTAAAAAGATAATAAAAAAGACGAAAAATTGGCTAGTAAATAAAACTCGGCGTAAACACCAGGGACGCATCAGGGAATGAGAAGGCGAGCGTTGGCTTCTTCGTGAATATCTTTTATGATCCGTTGAACAATATCGAAGTTGGTTCAATCAACCATGCATGCGCCATATCCAACCATGAACCATACCCTACCCAAGCTCATAGGCGTGCTCACAGGAGGGGGACACGGGAGGCGCCCCCCCCCCCCACCAAATATCTCGTCCTTGCACTACGTACTCCTTTTAAGCCTCAATGAGAGGGGGTCAAGGAGAGGGGGGGGGTCGGAAGTTTACCCTATAGCCTCCACCCCCCTATACCGGAACCCCGCGCATGCCCATGTCCAAGCTATCCCATCTTGAGGTCGTCCTAACTCTAACACAATTTCGCTAATCAGCGCTGGGCTTCCGTCAACCACGGGACATTTCTCAAATCGCATCTGTACTTCCTTCTCCGTTGTGCATAGACACACTGCTGCGGCGACATAAGTGACGAGAACGGGTTTCGCGGTTTCCCCATATCGTTCGCCGCCTCTCGCTCCCTCACTCAATCTCATTATTACTTTTTTTTTTCATTGTCGTCGTTCTATTGGATGTTTCATTTCCTGACCGGCTTTCTAGCTCTCCGACCGGCTCGACGCGTTCTCACCTCGCACGTTGGCTGGCGGCACATCGAGACCGTCTCCCACTCTCCGTTCTGCCCTAGATAAAAAAACAAACCTCGAAAACTTGGCGAGCGCTCAACAAGTGCTGCGAGCTCGCTCGTCCCATCCTTTTTCTTCTTTCTTTCTTCTTAATATTTTAATTTTTTTTTGCTAACAGTAAATGTGGGTGAGGGCACACCGATGGCAGCTTAAACAAGACACAAGTGAGTAGGAGGGAATAGAGGGAGAGGAGGAAAGAGAGAGGGAGAGAGACGGGCCTGACTCTATGAATTTCTTTCTTCCTCCTATACATTGCTTCTTTGTCGCTGGGAGTAAAAAGTGGGTGAGGGTACAGCGACGGTAGCTTGAAACAAGTGGGAAAGGGTGAGGTGGAGGAGGTAGAAGAGGGAGAGGAGGAAAGGGAGAGAGACGAGCCTGTCCGTAGGCAGCGGTGCCGTTGTCTACGCGCAACCTGGCGCACCGCTCGGCTCAGCCCTCGTGGCCCAATGGATAAGGCATCGGTCTCCTAAACCGGGGATTGCGGGTTCGAGTCCCGCCGAGGGTACAGCTGGAGTAATTTTTTTACAGAATTTTTTTTATTACGCAGACATCCGAGTGAGTTTAGTATCCTAAAATCATGGGCGGAAAACAGCACGAACGGAAAGGAGACGGCAGGACAGACGTTGAACTTTACAGCTGGCGTTTATTGGAAATTTTTCCACGGGAGATATTTTTCCACAAACTTTTCCAGGATTTTTCCAGGATTTTCCACACCATAATCGTGAGTGGCTTAAGAACTGGGAAACTGGAAGAGAAAAAGACCCTTACGTACTTGGCTAAGATGACTATAGGACGAAAGAAATCTTCTTTTTCTTTTCTGTCGACTGTACCGAGGCCACCCCGGAAGTTCTCTGCACCTCAGGTGATATTGCTGTGCCTCCGGGATCGGCCCAGGTTTGACCAATCAACGATGTCAAGTGATGACGTCATCATCTGACGTCACAATGCGTGAGCGAAAGAGGGGGAATTAATCGAGGGCTTCTTTTCTTTTTGTTAGACACAACGTCACGAAACCAACAGAAAATGAAGTTAAAGAAGGTGTCGGGGACATTACTTGTGTGTTTTAACTGTAGTATAGTAATTGTGACATAAATGGCAGTAAAGTAATGTGGATGAAAAATCAACTTGCCGCAGGTAGGGACCGAACCTATAACCTTCGGATCGGTAGGTTCGGCTGCAGGGGCCGACCCATTTACGCAGGCCTACGAACACAAAATTAATACGAAGAAGACGAAGTCGAATTCGAAGGACGAAGGCTGCAGGCTGCGCGGTCTTTTTCGTCGCGGAAACAGGAAGGGCGGCGTGTTGTGGGGGCGAATGACGTGCACCCATGTGACTCATTCTACGCGGACGTGAGTCCGGCCGCTGAAGGCGAGGTTTTCTAAAAAGAGAAATGAAGCGGGCGGGTGCACTGACTTAAGGTCGTGAAAGTGTGCTGACGTAACCGAACAACAGCGGGACGCGTTTCTGCGAAAAAAAAAAAAAAACATCTGACAACTTATTACAGGGAAGCGCGATATTTTAACAACATGGAAAATGATATACGCCGGCAAAAGAGGCGCAGGTACGAAACGAATCGACGCCGCAGGTCAGTGGCGTAGCTAGAAATTTTTTTTCGAGTGGGTGGTGCAGGGGGGCGGGGGATTCAGCCATCTTTCCTGTATGTTCGTGAGCCTTCTTCCTCTTTTTTTTGTACGCGTGTGTGCATATACACGCATGCAAAATTGAAAAACATCGGAAGGTTCTACCCCCCCCCCCCCCCTCATCTGGCTACGCCAGTGGCGCAGATGAGCGCAACGAAGTAGGAAATATATCATGCGTTTTCACAGAAATGTACTATATTTCGCGATAATAAATGTAAGTCTTCAAGGTGGAAAGTTTGTTTCGAATATAGGATTATAGACTCACTAATTGATAGATTATCAGACAGATTAATTTGTTGTCAATTAGGTTGATATTGCTTATCAGAGTGATTGACTGATTGGTTAATCAGGTTATCAGGTCTATTGGATAATTATCACAGAGATAATTCATTCGCTACTAGTGTTGGATGTTGTCCAGTGTTGACCAGACGTGCCATCCGTGAGAATGCAGCAATTTTGAGCACTGAAGGCTTCTTGAAAGCGTGTCGCCGGGTGCTTGGTGCTCCAGCGCTTCTGCATCAATCCTCCTTTTCCGTATTACACTGCAATACCGTTTCAAGTGTTTCCTGCAATAATACAAGTTAGCTCTATAAAATTGCTACGCATTTGATTTCATTTATTGATTTCCATTTACACGCACATATACAGAAGAGTGGTAAATGGAAGTGGGGGAGGGGAAAATGCCGCACAAACGCGCCTTGAGGGAACCTCATCTTCTTTAGTACAGTATGGATGCATGGTGAAGCACATTATGCACTCTGTATTATATACTTAAAAAGTCACCGCAAAGCATGACTGTTATACAATGTATCAAAAAGAAAGAAAATATTTGCACAAGATATTACACTGCTCAGATAATGTGGCAATAAAATAAGAGATAGGCGCTTCATAACATGCAGAAATACAACGAAACAGGATGGCATGCATGATGACGACGATGCGACCGTGCCTCCGCTCGTATATTAGATTGCAATCGAATTGATGGACAGGGACGAAGAACACTGGACGCGGACACACGTACAGTGTGCTTGTCCGCGTCCTGTGTTCTTCGTCCCTGTTCGAGCATTTGCGCCATCAATTCATCTTCAGCCATAACTAGCCCGACAACAAACACTACTAAACGTGTATGAGATGGCGCCTAAAACATGACTGCGATGTCGTGTTTCAAGTTTCACAAGTTGTATCCGGCGCTGGCTGTACACAATATCATAGCCTTAGAGATTTGTAGATGGGAATAATACGCGACTGTCGCCCGGGGCTTAGTTACAGGATCAAATTTTATTATTGCGATAGTAATTACATGGGCAGTTTAGGCGCATTTCGCCGTCGTCGTCGGTGTCGCCGTCATGTTCCGTACAAAGTCCAAATGAATAACAACGCCCCGCGCGTCGTGTTCGCCGCTCAGGTCGCTGTCGCGCGAAAGGCGCACGATCGAGTGCCGGAGGGGTGCGCTGCGTGGCTCAGCCAGAAAAGAAAAGAAACTCACAGGGTCCCTTATGCATTCGTCTAAGACGGCTCCAAGGCGAAAGCCTTCTTCTTCTTGTCAGCCGATGTATTTGTGCTCCAACGCCACCCTCCTACAGCTTTCCGCATCTCACGAGTTTTTCCGCTGCCTCAAGGATCTTAACCATTGCAAGCTTTCTGGCCATCACCTGTTTATTAATTTCCTCCTGGAACGGCCCACCTTTGAACAAGCGATGATGGCATGTGATGGCGTCATCATGTGACGCCACGAGGAGTTACTCATGGTGACGTCGCGAATTTTGACAATCGGTGACGTCATAATGACGGCATATGGTGACGACATCACGTGATGGTTTTCTGCATCACTCGGGTTGACGCCGCCGACGGCGAATTTTCGCGTTTGATGAGGCATCTAAGGCTTACGCCTTAAGGCGCGAAATTTTACCAGCCTGACGAGATCGTCCACGATTGCGCTCGCCGTATCTACACAGGGCATCAGACGACGACTCGTACCTTTGTACCTGTTGGATTCTCAACGTAAAGCTTGCGTTGAAGCCATAGACAGCAGGAACGTCACTTGGCTCGCTCCAGCGGCCGCATTTCCTTAAGCCAGCGTTTTGTTTGAGTCCCGCTAGGCCGCATGCTAGAGGAGTGAGCTGTAGCCTTACGTCATTCACTTTTAAGAATGCTATTCAATCCACACTGTGAAGGTTTGACCAAGGAAGGCGTGGCATCATCTGATCCAACAGCCCACTTTGGCATAGTTTTTAACGATTCAAGGTGAACTGATAGACAGACCAGGACTCACATGTCATCATCGCCGACTTGAGAGGCGCCTGCAGAAATATTGAACAGGGGTACGTTCCTCACCTTGCGTATCGCATCCTTAACAATAGCAGTTACCTCGGGGCGCCCGCGTCTCGAATGATCATATGTCCTCCAAGGCAACGAAACGGCAGACGCCGCTGCCCGCGCGCTCACTCTCCGGGCAACGCCTTCAGGCCCTTCCGAAATGGATCCCGAACCCAATCCAGCCTTCGCTTTTTGAGAAATTTCTGTTATACCACTTCGGTCACGCAATTTATCCTAAACCCTGTAAAGGCTTTACAAAGGCAGAGGAACGCACGCTCCTCCGCCTTTACACCAAAACATTTCTGTGCCTGGCGGTTTTGAAACATTTTGATCCTGCCTGTACAGAAAGATGCCGGCACTGTGCGGAGAAGTCTTCGGACATCTTCCACATGGTGTGGGCATGTCAGTCAATCCCGATCCTCGGCCCTAAACCAAACCCCACCCGGGAGGACTGGGAGGCAGCCCTGCTCGGCTGTGCCGACCTGCAGAACCAGAAGGCCCTGGTCGGCCGAGCCCGAGTCGCGGCGGTCGCCAATGGGCTCCTGTAATGAGGAGCCGCAAAGGAAAGGTTATTGAACCGGTACACGCAAGCGCTAGAGGCGCTTATAAACTAAATACTTATACCTAGTGACGGCACATTGCCGGAGCTAATCACGGAGGCTGCGGAGAGCTGTGCGTGTTTACAAGTAGCGACCAGTCGGAGGCGCTCGCCTACATACCGGAGGAGGAGAGAGAAATCCGAGGGTAGGGAATCCCGTTCACGGGTAAATTTCACGGGAGCGTAAAGTGCGCCTACGTATCTTTCACTTTTAAAGGAAGTGTAATCAAAATGGGGCAATCCCTCGTTGTAATGTGAACTCAAAGAGGCAGTTTCAAAGAAAAAAATGAGCCTAATCCGGCATCTGTCCGAATCAAACTGAACCAGATCCACTGAACCATCGCTGCGTCAACATTTTTTTATTTATATATGAAAAAAAGAAAAACATGGGAAGGTAGGCTACGTTAAAGCCGCCTATCCCATCGCCATGATAGTAGTGTTAAAGAAATACACAAACACAAAAAAGTTAGGAGAAATAATATAATAAGAAAATAAAAAAGAACCAGAGGTACTAGTACATACACGATATGTGGCACATAAAATATGAGCAGAGTCCAAGGGCATAGTGCAAGTACATACAGCGGATAGAATCCGTACAAATAATTCTTGTGCACGTACATTTCTCGTGACTATGAGATCTGTTCATTAATAATTCCAGCACTCTTAAAGGGAGCAATAATAACTATAAGCAGTTCATTAAACTTGTGTCCATTAAAAAATCACGAAGAGCGCCCACTGCGCGTCTTCGATTATCAGGATGTGGCCACAGTCATGACCAAAATAACCAACATGGCCGCATCCAATCTGTTATGTTTGTGTCCTAGTTGCTTTCGTACCGTGCTTTCTTTCCACAATAGACCTTATGCAAAATCTGCTGCCAACTAGCGGCCGCCGTGCGCATTTCCGCCATGTTTTGAAGGCTAAGCGCGCTCCGCATGTGCACACACAGAGCGTACGTATCGGCGTGTCGCGGTTGATAGGAA
This sequence comes from Rhipicephalus sanguineus, assembly GCF_013339695.2. Lineage (NCBI taxonomy): Eukaryota > Metazoa > Arthropoda > Arachnida > Ixodida > Ixodidae > Rhipicephalus > Rhipicephalus sanguineus. Next base: position 75,762,264 of record NC_051183.1, on the reverse strand, counting down.
CGGCAATGCCGACATATTTTCGTTGCCGTGTTGCTCAGATTGAGGAAATTGGGGTGCTGAAAAAAGGTTTACAGGCAACTAACCTCCATGTTATTAGATTTCCTCGCGGCCGACGAAAAGCGGCACATCGTTCCGTTGCTCCGGCTACCGCTCACGACTAGCGCCGTGTTTACGTTCGCCGTTCTTAATAGATGTGGTATGCGACAGCATCGGCACTCATCAGAAAACACTTTTTCATGTCATGCTGGAACCAGACAGCTTTAGCGCCGTGTGATTGCAGGCACAGACAAACCGCGGCTTCGTGTACGAGATTCAAAGCTGCATCGCGGCTACTCGCGCATGCCTGCGCTGCTGTTGACATTACCTCATTTATTGCATTGCGATAACAATTACATATTAGACAGGTCTAACGAGTGCGTGATCGATTCTCAGCGAACGGACCGATTGTGCTGGAGCGTGTTGTTTGTAGCTGGTTTTCGATTGTGGAGTTTAACAAGGTAGCATTTGGTTAGATGCTTTGCGCGCGTATTGCTTTACTATGCGCATTTTTCAAGCATTTAATGTGCTGTCACTACCAAATTCAGAGGGGCGGCCTGGATGGACTGACCACCCCCATTACTTTTTTTTTATTTATACGTACCCTAAGAAACGCACATATATATCAGGCACTCGCAGAAGGATGACCCCCTTCGGAAAAATCCTGTATCCACCTCTGTATGTTATGAAATGTTAACAAATGCTTGTGTGTGACACTTTTTGTGTAAATTGAAAAAAAGAATGCGGTTCCGTCAAATGTGTTACACTCGAGCGTGGGTGCGTTACCGTCGGTTACGCGCTGAAGTGGGTTCGAAAGCGTTCAGTCGGCGACGCAAAATTGCCTTCCGGAAACGGGTTGAAATTGTAAGGCGCCGGTAGCCCCCAAAACTGTCGATGTGAACGCGAATATTCTTGGCGTATCGTGTTATTTACGATCACATGCCCACTTTGAAATGGGTCAACAGCAATTTCTTACCGTCATCGCTGTCCCTAGCCGTGTCGCGCGCCAAAGCCTCCTCCCAACCATCATACACTACACGCATGGTATCCAGACAGCTAACAACGCTTTGTTCGTTGCATTGAAAGCAGACAAACAAAATTTATAAGCTAGAGAAAAGCTTCATTCTCAACGAATGCAGGCCTACATGTGACTCGGTGACAAACTTGTACCTTCTTCTCGTTGTGAGGCGATCCTTTACACGTAATAACTGTCAATGTAATAACTAGGAAATGCCGGTAACGCTTACATGCCGTTACACACTCGTCTGACATTTTTATGTACCGGTTGCCCACTATCAAGCAGATACAAGCAAGATGTTATAGCAGTGACAGCAATACGATTCGGACACAAGACTCCAACATGGCGCCAAATCGGTAGTTTCGTGAAACCTCCGACAGATAGCAGCAATTTTGCATAAGGTCTATTAGTTTTTCTTGGGCGAGTTGTTACTTACTGAAGGACATGACGTCGTAGAGCAAAACTCGAATATAAAGAGTAAGACGCGAACTTTCCTGCTTCTTTTTGCCTTTTATAGTGTTTCTTTCCGAGTTTTGCGCTAGAGTATCATTCTTTCTTTCCAAGAGGGTATATTTGAAATAGAAGACAACCAAAATGAAGATATTGGGCACCGATTTATTCCTTGGAGAAGTGATCTGAAACGGCGCGGCATAAAACGAACTAAGAAGGAGAGCTGGAGCATTTTTAGATGCGAAGTTTCTTGTGGCGGAGTTCAATCCAGTGGTGGTGTTGGTGTGCGGCGTGACCACCCTTACTGCGCATGTGCAAGCCCTCTCCCCCTCTCCCCTCCCCCTCTCCCCTCCCCCTCTCCACTCCCCCTCTGAAACGCGGGCTCGACATGCCGAAACGCTGCTTCGCATCGCCTCATGGTCCCCTTTAGCGGGAGATGGTGTGATTTTTTAAAGACCTTCAATATAGATGCCAAGAACAAGGAAACGCAGCCGATAGTCCAGAATGGTGCGCCTTTTGCCTGGAAGGACCACTCGCTCTACATGTCTACTCATCGCCATTAAGTCCATGCAACAAAGGACGTCATGAACGGAAGCTGAAGGATGTTGTTAATCTTGCCTTAAAATAATGCTATATAGCTCCTTCGCTGCGATTCAGACTTCTTTTACGAACCAATTCAAGCCCAAATCTGTAAGAGCCAAATCCAAATTTTACTCCGGAACACCAACGATAGAGGGCTATATAGATTCTAGCCGCACTATACATTTGAGATATTTTAGTGACATGAGCACATTGCCAAAAAATTGTTGGACCTGGCCCTACCATATTGTCAGCCGCAAAAAAAAAAAAAAAACTGCGTTTTTCTCAGTTTCAATCAAAGTGGACCTGGCTCTTAAAAAAAAATGGTTCATTCCTCCGTCGTAGGAATCGGTATAACACGAAAGTTAAACGTGTCCTTACAGAAGTACTCGAATGTTTACTGTACATTGGTATAAAAGAGCTTGCTCAATGTCACTTGCTGTTTCGCTGCTATATCACCGTTTAACGTGGATGCACTCAAGTTGACGCTTGGTGGCACATCTCCTTCCCGAAGACTAACGTCCATGATAAACGATAAGACAAACTTTTGCGATAGCTGTATAGTAGTTAACGGTGAGAGCGCAATCAGAGAAAGCGGTGTGACAGCCAGAAGAGCGTCGACTAAGGTGCATTTCGTTGCCATTCCGCGGCATGTTAAAGAGTAAACAGAAGACCACGGCCGGACTAGAGGGAAACGCAACGCGCTTCGTGTCTGCCCTCTAGCCGATAGAGGGCAGACACGACGCCTTGTCTGCCCTCTAGCCCGGCCCATTGATCTCCACTAGGAGGAGCTGGATGGCGCATCGAGCACGCGGGCGTGAAGCCACCGGAAGCCGCCGTTTTTGTCCCGGAAGAGACCTTTTCTCTTCTTTTTTAAATAAATGTCTACCTGTAGCGCAGTAAACTGTACGAATCGACCGGAAAAGTCGTCAGGGAAGACATTGCACGCGTAAGTACCTCAAAGTTGCATTACTTTTTACGCATTTTGTACGTTGCAGCACTCCGCCGAATTCGGACGGTGTCAGCACGGCGTCTGTCATCTTTCGTGTAGCGTTCGTCGGCGTCTAAAATGAAAAACGATCATAACAACAGCTGCCACCTGAGAATATTTCAATTGCGCGAATGAGACGGACAGAAGACGTCACCTTCCGGGACAAACAGGGGACCTTCCGGTGGCTTCACAAGCGCCCGCCTCGCAGAGCGGGTATGCGCCGTTCAGCCTTTTGAATGGAGGTCAGTGGCCCGGCCGCGATTTTCCTCTGGGCGAACGTAAGCGGGCAACGCGGTGTTACAGAGGCAGTCACGCGTCGCAGAGCTATTTTTAATATGAATGGATGCTACGAGCGAGGCCGATGCTTGGGCTCATTCACCACTTCGCGGTTTGTTAAGGCATTGAAAAATTGCACTTCTGCTATTGGAAACGCGCCGAATGGGACGGACGCCTAGCAACGACGCGTTGCAGGAGCTAATCGTGAAGGCCACGCTCGTGATGCATTACTTCAGTTTACCGCTCCCAGACGGCGACACCAACCCACTAGAGAGTTTGAGAGCTTGGGCCCCGAGGAGCTTGGGGACCCAAGAAGCTTGCAAGCCGCCAGGGCGCATGCGCATAAACCAAGCCACTCTTGGGCTCTTGCGCTCGCGTTGGCCCAAAACCCAAAAATCGAAAACTAGCGTGGGTCCCCAAGGCGTCTTCGGTCGCCAGCGAGACGACGCAGACACCGCGAGGCCCACGACGCAGTATGGCCCGCGTCTCGCATGTTTTTAATTTCGCCACGTGTGGTACGCCGTGCGTTTGATCCAACGCAGCTTGCGTTTGACCCAATTCTCAAATTCTGCTGCTACTCCGCACGCAAGAGCAGCCTACCCAACGTAGCTTGGGAAACCAGCATCTTGGGTCCCCAATTCTCAAACTCTCTATTATTATATAAAGCTTCGAGTGCAAATAAACGACGCAGGACAAATAAGTTTGCTTGCACTCAAAGTTTTATATCTTAATGCCATACCAACTAGCCCACCCGTGGCGATCCTGACACCACCCAGCCGACCAAGAGCACTGTGAGAGGAAAGTGGAAAGGAAAGTGGAAGAGGATTATAATGCGCGTTTGTAAAGCCTGCAGAGTGTGTGACGGTGGCGCAGTGGATAGCATGCCCGGCATCGATCTGTTGTCAGGAACAGAGAGGTCGTGGGTGCGACTCTCGTTGATGGAACCGTTGATAAAACCGTTTAGTTTTTATTTGCCATCTGATCGTGTGCATTTTCCCGACGTCATTTCCGTGACGGAAATACGTCACTGAGGTCTCGGTGAACCCCGGAATAAAACACTTTCGTGCAAAAAAAGAAAGAAAACTCCTCAGTTTTTTAGGAGGTGGTGGCGCAGCGTGGTGAACGTGAACGCCACCTCCTGCAGAAAAATCACAGCATATCCACGGAGTGAATGATGATGAGTGGGCGAAGCTGCGGAGGTTCATCGGTAAACCGTGAATCTTCCGTGAATTCTGCCCAGTACATCATCACCGACGTGAAATCGGGCGCGTTTATACTAAAGGTTCGATGAGTTATGACGACTTGCAGCTCACTTTATTTTACATGTACGCTGTGAATTTTCATTGTTTAGAAAACCATTGCTTTAGAAAACATCTGGCGTCTTTCGTTAAGCAGCTGGCGTCTTTTCGTTTTGCTTTAGAAACATCTGGCGTTCTTTCGTTTTGCTTTTAGAAAACATTTGGCGTCTTTCGTTGGTTTATTTCATCAATCAACGGCGTTTTGAACAAAATTTTTATTGTTTAATCACGCACAGGAGAAATCTCACCAGGCACTACCTTGGAGGTAAACAATGGCTGCTAATGGGAATCAGAGACAGAAGAAGTCGGCTTTTAGCTAACACTTACACTTCTACTTCTACTAACGTTTCCTACTGGAACATGCCAATGGCTGCTAATGGGGAATGAGAGACAGAAGAATTCGGCTTTTAGTTAACGCGCACGCTGCGAACTTTTTATTGTTCAACAACGCACAGGAAAAATCTCCACCGGCACCACCTTGGAGGTCAAAGCGTAAGGCTGGTTACGCACTACGACTACTACGACTACGACTACGAGGTAGCGTGCCTCGATGCGTGCGCCAAAACGCGCATCAAGGCACCCTACTACGAGGGACGAACGGGTGCCGCCTTAAGGAGCTTCGCCCCTAAAACGACACACTTCATCGTCTTTTCACGTTGTCTTTCGGTCGTTCTTGATTCAGGTTACAATATGTATGGCGCGAACTGAGGGGCACTCCCTTTTGATTCGCCTGGAAATCGCCAGTCACCTAAAGGACATGCGTGCTGAAGATGTTTGTTAATGCTGATATCTAATGTTTGATATTATAGACTGTGCAGGATAGTAAGTACAACGAATAATGTCAAGCCTAACTTGTACTACGGTTGGAGTCGTAGATTGTCCAGTGGCAAATTGAATAAGTAATGATCGTTTTGTGAAGCAGTGTGATTGCCCGTGCCGATGCTGTGGGGACGGCCACCCTACTGTCGTTTGCCCCGTCCGCCGCTCGTAATCAGACGCCACCACTAGTGAATTCCCACCACTGAAACCAGCGCCAGTAACGACGACAGCCTCGGCGGACATCGGGGAGGTGACGGATGCTGCAATGGATGCTGTGTTGGCCTCGCCTCTTCACGTTCCGCCGAACGAATCGCAAGATGAAGGCCTGATTGTCGATGCGACGCCATGTGCGTCGACCTCCCCGCCGATGCAGGAAGCGTGCGCTTTGGCCGACGCAGCGCGCGCTTCGGATAACGGTGTCGGCGTTCATCCTCCTGTGCTTTCTGATGTTCCGTGTTCAAGTGAGCCTGGCTCTCAGGCTGCTGCTGCTGGTGTTACCCCTGTGACATCTGCTTCACGGAACGACAGTGCCTGTTCATCGGGTGCTGAGGAGGATATCGCAACCTCTGCCATCGCTGCTTCGACGTTGCGCCGTGCACCTAAAAACCCACCTGCACGAAAGCTACTTACACCGGCCCGCGGAGACATGGAACGGGCTGCTACCATCGAGAACGTGGACCCAAGCTTACCGGCGGCTCAGCCTCTACCTCCACAGGACACGTATTCGGAGGACAGCTTCAGCCTGGGACTGGACAGTAGCATCGGACTGTCTAGTGTTGGTGAATTGGACGTCGAAATGGGAGCTCAACGTGAAGTCAAGCGTGGGCATACTTCTGGTTCTTGCTCGGATGAAGTCAGCGATGGCCGTTCTGTTTTCCAACAGCCCAAAAAACCTCGACCCTCTTCCGGAGGGTCGAACTGTGCGTCGTTACATGGTTAAGAAAGTGTCCCCTGGACACTTCCCTTGACACCGTCTAGAACAATACGTCCAGATTATTATTTGCTTTTCATTATGGCTGCTATCCTATATATCATTTCGTTGAATGTTCAAGGTTTTCGCAGTGCGGCAAAACAGGCCGAAGTGATTAGTTTAGCCCGTGCTGCAAATGGCGATGTTTTGTGCCTGCAGGAAACCAATTTCTTCTCTCTATCCGACGTGCTGGCTTTCAAACGAAAGTTCAACCTAGATTGTTATTTCTCTTTCGCTACATCACCTTTTACGGGAGTAGGAATTATCATATTTAATCAGGCTTTATTGAGGGATCACCACGTTTTCTACGACGGCGTGGGAAGGGTTTTGGTTTTAGACTGCGTTTACTTTGCTTTTCGATTACGGATACTGTGCGTGTATGGGCCAGCACAAGCCGGGCAGTCTAATGATTTTTTAAGGACCTGAATGGTTTTTTTCTCGACGGTCGTCGCGTTATTTTAATTGGCGACTTTAATTGTGTGTTGAATACGCGAATTGATGTACAGGGTCCTGGCTGGTGTCGGCCTGCATGGAATTCACGCGAGTTGCGCCGCCTTGTTCAGCACTTTTCATTATTGGATGCGCACAATGTCGTGCACGGCAATACCTTTGTTTGGACATGGCGACGCGGACCGTCCTCCAGTAGCCTCGACCGGGCTTATATTCCGCGTGCCTTAGAGGCGTTTGTCTCCGATTTCCATGTTCCGCCCTTTCCCCCTTCTCCTGTGTACATCTGTGATCATCGTCCTATTGTCCTGGTGCTCAAAATTCCATTTTCTTTTTCGGAAAAACCATGGCGCCTTGATGTTGGCGTCCTCCAGGACGCGCGCTCACGGTCGGATTTGTCACGTGCAATACGCGTGTCGCTCGCTACATCTAGCCCAGCTGATTGGGACGCTCTTAAAACGCAGTGGCGTCTACACTGTTCAGTTCAAGGCCGTTCGCTGCGTCGTCGCGTTTCTTAGGGGCTGGTCGATACTGCAACGAAGCTGCGCATCGCCCTGCAGGCCGAAACGGCGTCTCCCCTGATGCGAGCTTGGCAGCGTGAGTTACGTGGACGCATCCAGCGCTTGATCGCTGCCTCGTCTCTGGCGGCGGCAGCATGGCGCTGTAGGCGCAACCCCTGTGCGCATCCTGAAGTACTACTCTATGCAAGGCATTGGTTTTTTGGGCAGTCGCAGTCCTCTCCCTCTATGACCACACAGATACCACCTGCGCAGCCGCTTCCTACACGTGATCGGTTTCTTTTCTTGGCGCATTTCGAAGCAATGTCACGTTTGGCCATGCAGACAAACTGTGACATATTACCGTCCATGCTTAGGGGGTTACCCCGTGTTTCTGAAGAAACCGCTGATTCTCTGCATGCCCCTCCATCACCCGAAGAGGTAAAGGGCGCGTGAGCGATTATACCGACAAGGTCGTGTAGACAGTCCATCATGTACGTTGTGTGGCTCCTGTGAGACACTAGAACACAATTTTTTAGTGTACCGCATTCGTTATGCAGCGAGCACTGCTCATTAAGTAATATGGACTTATTGGTCTAAAAACACGAACCTTGATGATTGCCTGTTCTCATGAGGCTGTGCTGCTCGGCGTGACCAGGCCCATCAAGCCGTACTTACTTTCTTAAAAAATACCTATTTGGCCTCACGCGTATAGACATTTTCCAAGTGACCACTTATTCGTGTTTACGTCTGTTACTTGTTTTTTTTTTCTTTCATATTTTCTTTCCTTTTTCTTTCCCCCTATCTTCCTTTCCCCTATGTTCCCCTTTCCCAAATGAGCAGGCAGGCGTTGCGCCCCTTTGGGTGGCAGTTGTCAGCCTGTTCCTTCCCTATTTCCTCTGTGTCTTCGTGTTTTCTTTGTATTCAAACCAAATAAATAAATAAATAAATCGTGTGCTCGATGCCGTTTTGCTTGCTTGATATATGCCGAAATTGGTATGCCTTGGCATGAATGTATGATGAACATGAATGACAGACCGTAACATAAAAAAATTACACCATCTCCCACTAAAGGGAATCATGTGGGGATGCGAAGCAGCGCATGGGTTGACTTAAAGTTCCGTTCATCACGGGCACCCTGCCCGATGTTAACGCGTCATTGCAAGTGGAGCACACCAAGAATTCACTATAGTTGGTGTTGCTGTCACTCGTCCCGAACTCTTGTTGGAGCACGGCACGCGGGTTCATCGCCACGCCACGCGGGAGCACGTGAGTTCGTCGCGCGTCTGCAGAATATCGTTCCTCGACACTATCACATGATTGATGAGAGTGTAAGGGGAAGAGGCCACAGCATCTTACCCAGCCCCTTACACCGGCTCGAAGGCGCTAGCGCGTGCCAGCACACATGGTTCTCGAGCGGACGGTCGCCAATGGAAGGACGGACACAGCCCCAAGCAAAAGCTGCTTCGCACCTAAAATCATGATATGCGTGTAGTGTACGGCATGACTTATATACCATGCTCATCTTGCGCCCGAGGCCGTTTCGCTTACTTGATATATACCGAAAGGGGTGTGGCTCACAATCAAAGACGCCGATGCCGCCGACACCGGAATATCTGCCAAACGAGCTCTTTAACGCTATCGCGTTAAAATACTAGAGGGCAAAGATCGTTCTGCACGATATGGAAGGCTTCCTCTAGACTGATTTCCGTAGCTCTGGAATTCAGTCTTTCTCTGGACCAGTGGCGCTGTCACATGAAGTATAACAATCATGAAAGATCCGTTGAAACGGTACACTGAGAATTTACGCATAAACTGCCTCGTTCTTTACGTGCCGCGTCAAGGTGATTCTTGTAATACCATATTCCGGTAAAAGGCCCTTTGCGGCATAGAAGCGCTGCAAGGGTGATCGGTTTCTTTGCTGCAAATGCAGATTTCCATCAAAATAGTTATTGAACTGTAACGGTCATTCTCAGAGCAACTACGATGGCGGTGTTTTGATGATGGCGTCTTTCCATCCAGTTTTCGAGATGGCTGCATTATACTTATCCCAAAAGGAGACGCTTCCTCTGTTAGTCCTGAAGATTGGAGACCTATCACGCTCCTTAATGTTGACTATAAGATCTTCGCGACGGTAATCGTTCAACGTTTGAGGGCTCTCTTAAATTCACTGGTGGGTAATCACCAAGCTTCATCAGTGCCTGGACGAGAAATACACAGCTTGTCCTTTACCACCCGTGATGTAATAGCCTATACGCTGTCGCGGTCAGCGCGTGGTCTGCTTGTTTCTTTGGACCAGGATAAAGCATTTGACTGAGTGGAGCATGCGTATATCTTCAATGTGCTCACAGCCTTCGGCTTTCCTAATTCATTTCTGGAATTAATTAGGAATACCTACACTCATACAAAAAGCACACTGGTTCTGGATGGTTGGGAAAGTGCTGCTTTTCCCATTACACGTGGCGTCCATTATCTCCTGTGCTATTTATCCTCAGCATTGAGCCATTCTTGTGTGCTTTAGACGCGGATTCGCGCGTACAGGGTCTCGCTCTTCCTGGCAGCAATGTTGTGAAAGTCACAGCTTTTGCTGACGACATAACACTGTACCTTTCAGATGAATATAGTGTTTCACACAGCCTGCGTTTATTCTTGGGGTACGGTGACATTTCAGGGGCACTACTGAACTTCTCCAAATCCCGGTATCTGTTCAGTGGCTCTCCGAACTCCAGACTTAGCTCCGTTTTCCCTATTCAACCGGCCACGTCCCTTCGTATTTTACGTATATTATACACCCACTATGGCATTTGTGACTCCGTTTGGTCAACCGCTCCCGAAGAAGTAAGACAAAAAATTCAGGACGCATGGGATTTCGACTTTCCGCTTCTCGAGCGAAGGTACCTTGCGCAGACTGTATTTTGCGGTCGTACTTGGTACCTCTGTCACGTGGTGCAGCCGCCTTTACGTATCGTGCGATCGTTGCAGTCGGTATTGTGTTCCTGTTTTTGGTCAGGTGGCACTGAGTTGGTATCTCGCGCGGCACTAGGACAGCAGCGCGCCCAGGGAGGCTTTGCTTTCCCTTCGGTGTCTATACGCTGCCGGCTGCTGGCACTGCGCTTCCTGTTGCGCCTTGTACAAGGGGAAGAATCGCCCGCGCGTACTCTTGCGTATTACTTTCTGGGCACTCACTTCCGGCATTTGATGCCTAATATGCATATTAACAGGGGCCCTCAGTCAATAACACTCCCTGCATTTTATGCAACAGCTGTTGCATTTTTTCGCCATGTCCAGTTGACCTTTCCTGGAGTAGATGTGCAAAACAATCCTATTGTTAACACAACAGCTGCTTTGTTGCTCCCATTAGTTCCTCCGACTCGCCGTGCTCGTTCTAGTCGTGTGTCTTGGAGCGCGCTAACGGCATCTTTCCTGCCTGGCCACCTCCAGGACTTCGTGTGGCGCCTGGGGTGGGGTGTGCTCCCCACTCTCGACCGCCTCGAGCGGTGGAGAATGGTCCTGTCTGCAACATGCCCGAACTGCTCCCTTCAGGAAACAAATCAGCTTGTTCTGAAGCAATGTGTTATTGCTCGTATTTTATGGAGGGCCGTGCATGCTGAATTTCGCAGGCTCGGAGTAAATCGCTTCGTTTCTTCTGGGCGTTGTTCTCGAGGCCGCTTCGCCTGCCTTCTCGTTGTTGTCGGTGCTTTCTGCCTTTGGCGCAACCGCTGCGAGGCGGTTGCAGCAGGCCGTCGCCGTCGCGCTCTCTTCCCGATCCTAGAGCGACTGTACTCGGAGCTTCTGTCTGTTCTGTCGGAGGAGCTCTTCTTGCTCAGTGAGGAGGAATTCCTCCGGCAGTGGTCTTGCCCTTTTTTGTTGGTCTGAGATCGACGCGTGAAGCTTGTCTTTCGGCCTCCCTGGTTTTGGTAGGCTGATGTCTCGTTTGGCGCCGGCCGAAACACCATGTAAATACGCAAAATGCACATATTCACGTGTTATTTGTACTTTTTGTTTGCCATGTAATGTACATCTGTATATCCATCTTTTTGTGACAAATTTCTGTGTGTATATATATGTTTGTGAAACATCGATTGTACGTGCTGCCTCCGTCATTTCGTGTTTTGTTTCCATGTAACTGAAGTTTGTTTTGTCCTTCTCGTAAACGTATATCTAGCAAGCAAATGTTACGTTGAATTGTTATTGATGTTCACCGTCTGTGATAAAAAAATTTTCTAATCGCCTGGTTCTTGTAGCCAGGTCATCGCACAGTGATTTATTATTGCATATAATGTTTGTATTTATTCAGCCGAAAGCCTTGTATGCCTCACTAAACACGAAATTTGATCATCATCACGGGATGATGACATCATGACGTCGAGATCGCAACAATTTATGAGGTCATGTGATGTAACGCCACATAATGTCGTTGTAGCGCCCTTCTTTGGGCGACGAACAAAACAGTAGAGCACGCGACCTCAAGAGAAATAAAAAATAAAGACGGCGCTTTACAGTGGCACGTGAAGCCACGGCTCGTGTTCCCTGGTGGCGTAGATTTTGGTTCAGTCGTCTCGTTCCTTCGCTCCTGTGGCATAAGCCTACACCACCATCGCATAGCATCGTAGCTTGGTCAAAGGTCGGCTGATCCTGGAGGCAGTACAAATCCAGGTGAAGTGCCTCCGATCCTTGAGGCAGTGCGAAAGCACGCTAGGTGCGCAAAGCTTTCGGAGGGTGACGGGGTAGGTTAAGTACTTCTAGGGAGCCTGCATGACCGGCTGTTCATGTACGCTCCCTAGTACATCGACTGATAAGGAAATTAAGATGGCTTCCGCCTTCGAGTCGTGTTAGGTGAATGCACAAAGGACCCTGTCATTTTAGATGCGAAGCAGATTTTGCTTGAGGCTGTGCCCGTCCTTCCATCGGCGGCCGTCCGCTCGGGAACTATGTGTGCTGGCACGCGCTAGCGCGTTCGGGCCTGTGTAAGGGGCTGGGTAAGACGCTGTGGCCTCTCCCCCTTACACTCTCTCAGCAGTCGTGTGATGGCGTAGGGGAGCGAGATTCTGCAGACGCGCGATGAACCAACGCGTTGTATCCTAGTCAGAAGGCGCTGGCACGCGCTAGCGCTTTCGGGCCTGTGTAAGGAGCTGAGTAAGACGCTGTGGCCTCATCCCCTTACACTCTCTCAGTAATCACGTGATGGCGAACAGCAACAGCAACTACAGGGAATTCATGGTGTGCTCCACTTGCAAGGACGCGTTAACATCTGGCAAGGTGCCCATGATGAATGGAACTTTAAGTCGACCCATGCGCTGCTTCGCATCCTGACAGGGTTCCCTTTAGTGGGAGATGGTGTAACTTTATTTATGCGTGTGCATGTCCCGGTAGGCGTGTGGGTTCTTGTATATACACGCCTCATGCTAACACTGTAAATTATGTAAGTTACGTGCCCCATAACATCTGCTGTACATCTCTGCTGGCATGTTCACAAAGTCATGTACATTGTGTATATTGTGATAAGTGTGTGTATGCTAGTTCTTAGCAGCATGTGTTAGGGACACCCTGTGGACTTGGACATTTATATAAAACCGTTTCATGTATATTGTGCTTAATCATTTTTGTATGTTATGGTCCTTGTTGTACAGACACTGTTTCCAAGTGTTCGTAGCATCCTACGATGGACGTGCGGTCGTGCGGCTTCCTGCCGCACAATGGTCCTGCCGCACAAAGAATGGTCGTGCGGCTTCCTGCTGGTGGTTGATGGACGTGTGCGCCTAGCTTTTCATTTGCCCGGATTCTTGTAGCCAGGTCATCAGACAGTTATTTATTGATGTATATAATGTGTATGTATTTACTATTTCTGTGTGTGCATGTCCCCGTCTGCGTGTGGGTTCTTGTATATAAACATTTCATGCCAACACTGTACAAATATGTAAATTTCACGCGCCATAACATCGGTTGTACATATATCCTTGTATGTTCACCAAGTCATGTATATTGTGTGAAAATATGTTTGTGATAAATATGTATGTTAGTCCCTAGTAACATGTGTAAGGACATCCCGTGGACTCGAACATTTCTGTAAAGATGTTTCATGTGCGTAGTGCTTAGTTTTTTGTATGTGTTGTAGTCGTTGTTGTATAGACGAATTCCACCGGACATACGTCACGAAAATGCGGTGACGCTGTCGTCGGGCGTTTAGTTTCGTGCGGTAGGCAAAAGCCGCTGTGCCTACCGCAGTTGCTGCCGTGTTTTCGCTGGTGCGGTCACTGTTTGCCGTCGTGCTTCGAAGAAGAAATGTTGTACCGACGAGATGCGCTGCGGTTACTTACGTAGGAAGGCACAAACGAGGCGGAATAAGTTTTTGTCCACTTTTTTTTTACGAAGACCGTCGCAAGAAATTGGCCGCAGCTGTTAAACATGAGAACTCGTTGCGACGCCGGCTGATCGGTAGCGTTACAAAAATGGAGCGGTTTGCGCGGCTCGTTTTATCTAAAGAAAATGAGTAGCTTTGTCAAATGGGCGTCATTGTAATGTCCCGCACAACATTTTTTCGCATAAGCTTTGCGTGGAGCCATTGGAAGCATGTTGGCCTCAGGGCACAAATACGTAAGCGGTGTGGATGGCTTTGTAATCTCGTATGCGGAGAATTCATCACGATTGAAAAATGTGAAAGTCAGAGGGGTAAGAAGGATTTTGTAGTATTCGCGTGAACTAAAGGTGTAGCTCGGTTCATTAATGCAGCAGCGTATGAAAGCACGACTTCGGCTATACTTTTCCAAGTTGTTTGCGCGGCTGCGATTACACATGCAACACAAGTGCATTGGACACGGCTGTTAGGGCGATACGCATTAAGACATTTCCATGCCTGTCAGACTGCACAGGGAAACTGCAAGCGTGAAATGTTCCGAGTCTGTTTACGGCTGTAGGCCTTCGCGGTCTCGACTTCAGCGTGCGGGCAGAGCCGCGGGCCCGTACGATGAAGTGATAGCAGCCTTGTCCATGGAATGTATAGTAATTGTTTAATACGTTGTCGCAGCTGTATCGCCAATTAAAGTGTCACTGAGATCGCCCTTCACGTTTGAATGAGTAGCTGACCCGGCAAATTTGTTTATGTGCGGGCATTTACCGTAACGATTATGGACCTGCTCGTAACATCTTACCCTGCGCATTTTCATACCGCAGCAAAGAGCGTCGTGCGGGGCTACGAGGTCCGTTCTTGCATTAGTTAACAAATTGAAGTGTACACGTGTGACCACAGCAACGTCGATGGCATTTCGCGAATCAGTAACATTCGTGGCGTCAAGATACCTAATGTTATGGTGAGGTTATCAGAGGTAGATTTGCACGTCAACGTAATTTTTATACGTTCATTTCAGAGTTCTTGTTGGGGCCACGGGAACTTGCTCTGTCGCGGCCGCCCGGCCACCCCTTGTAAACACGCGGGAGGCGCCCCGACTCGCGGTGCTCAGACGCAGCTTTGCAGCTGCTGTGTTTGTTGTCACGTGGTCATAGAGGGCGGTAGCGAGCTTTGGGCTGGGCGGAGCATACGCGCCGCGACGTCGCTACAAGCGCCTCAGTATGTCGACGGCGCCTACCGCTGTTTACAAACATGGAGTAGGTCTATAGGCACTGTTTGCCAGTGTTCGTAGCGTCCTACGTTGAAATAAACTTTTTCCAAACAAACGCTTAGCACTTTTCCAGGAAGGCGAAACCCAATATTCGGCTGCAACCTTACGAATAAATTGAAGCTCTGCCCTCAGGACTGCGGCACGCCTACCACTCATCTGCGCTGGTTAGTAGTTCTAGGTGGTTTCCGCTGTAACCATAAGTACTTTTTAGGGGTACCAGTACCGAGTGGCACTCTTTGCTATCTGCTAGACCACCTTGTTCAGCGCCGATGCGAATTGTCTCAAAACGACGATAAAATTTTAAAATAAATATATTGTTACACATATGGACAAAGAACTGATGGAATGGGCTAGGATAATGGTTGTACAATAATGGAGTGGACATTAAGGTATGTCGTAAATTAAAAAAAATGGAGTCATATAGTTGGCAGAAGTTAGTATTAACAGCAATTAGTGTAAATGCATCGGCAAACCTGTACGAAATTCATGGCTGGGCTTCAAGTGGTTGGTTATGTTTTGAGGCGAAAACCTTAGATATATCATCCAAAGAGAAAAGTGAACATCAGCGTCGACAGCGGCGTCCGCACGAACGATGCAAAAAGTCACGTGGTCCACCACGGTGGATCAGTGGCTACGGTGCTCGGCTGCTGACCCGAAGGTCGCCGGTTCGATGGAGGCGAAATGGTAGAGGTGCATGTATTATGCGATGTCACTGCACAGTAACGAACACCAGACCGTCAAAATTCCTGGAGCCCTCCACTACGGCGTCCCTCATAATCATATCGCGGTTTTGGGGCGTGAAATCCCAGATATTATTATTATTATTATTATTATTATTATTATTATTATTATTATTATTATTATTATTATTATTATTATTATTATTATTATTATTAAGAAGCCACGTTATAATAGGCTACGGCTGATAACGTCATCATGTATTATCATCATGACTTCACAGATCTGACGTAATTATGAAGTCATCGTGACATCCCTATGACGTCACGGGATAACGCCATCACGCGAAATCATCGCATGCCGATCCCGGAGGCAGTGCAAAACCACGTTATGCACAGGAAGCTTTCAAGGGGAGGGGGGGGCAAGGATCAATACATCGACTGAGGAGAAGATGCTCACAGTTAATTCAAGTTTACCAACACGCTTAAAACTGCTCAGCGCAAAAGTAGACACAGTAACACAGATTAGGCGCGGAGCCTTCAAACTGAAATTTATTACAACAACACACAAATATATAGCTTACACACAAGATAAGAAGAACATGCTTATGCTAGAAACAAAAAAAAAAGCAGTTTTAAGCACGGAATACGAACTAGCCCTCTCTCACACGTTACCAACCCAGTCAGTACGAGTGCCACTCTCAGAACCCTAAGCTTTGCATTAGGATTGCTTTACTTTTTTTTTTAAGTAAACCACCAGCTTATATAAACCTCCAGTTTCGTTGCCCTCGTTCTTGTGTCCCCGTTAAAAAACTCTCTGCTGTATCTTGCCGCAGTGCTTAAAAGGGTAGTTCCCTGCGCCTTATGACCGCCTCGCGGTGTTGCTAAAAGTGTCGCAGAGGAGGATTGAATGCTTTAACGACCAAGTTATCCGTGCAGCATTCTAAGGGAAGCAAAAAAAACAAAAAAAAAACAAGAAAAGGAGTTCGCATGAACGCAGGCGTTAAAAATAGCACTACGCGATGCGCACATGGCAGCCCTCTTCGCAAGGTGTGCGTCGTGCTCACGACAGTGTTTGTCTTGCCCTGCTTTCCTGCCGCTTATCTTTACGCTTGAGATAACGCTTATCGATGTTGTCATTGCTTCGCGCTTTGTGCTGCAATGCCCGGCAAAATGTAGCACGCGCGCGATGCACTGCTTTCTTTTTCTCTGTGTGCATATCGTTTTAGCGCTGCAAGCTACGGAGATGAAAGATATATTAAAGAAACATTCGGAGATGTTTCTTTAATATATGCAGTTTTCCTCGAAGTCGAACGCATTGAATAATTGCCCGTCAGGTTTGTCCCAACTTTGTCCGAATGTTACATTAACCGACGTATTTCTTGTCCGGAAAATACGGATAAGATTTTGTAACATTTGTAGCCTTCCTAGAAGTCACGGATATATAGTGGATGTTTCAAGAAATGTGTTCGAAAATCCTCGAAAATCAGGGAAATGCGATATTTGTTCGATGCCATCCCAATTACTTCTTCTGTAACCGCAGGTATATTAAGATTACTAAAGACATCATTTGAGACAGTAATTAAGAAAGTTAAATGAATTAACTCTTTAATTAGTTGAGCTGGACAGTTATGTCAAATGGGTGAATTAATGTCCTTCATGCGAAAAACCCGCTGCAGCTTTGAGATTTCTAAAAAGCGGCCTCTAGTAATAACTGCTAAACAATGAAATTTAACCAGATTCAGCGGCGAAACCGAAATCGAAACGCGGAAGAGCGCAACTGCCATATTCTAGTGAGACGTCCAGAATGAGTGAGTGTCTTTATATTAATGAGGGTGGCGATTCGGACTTGTTGATATAGCATGATTTGATGGTAGCGCAGGCTAAGGACAAGGACAGAAGAAAGACACATTCGACACCACACAGTGCTACGCTAGCGCTGTGTGGTGTCGAATGTGTCTTTCTTCTGTCCTTGTCCTTAGCCCGCGCTATCATCAATTATCTTTATATCAACCATCAACCAACTTCGTTGTGTGGGTGTGCGGGCTGCGCTTGTAATTGTAACACGCATGGAGCACGTACGTTAGCGAACGCGGAAGAACTGCACCTGTATAATAGTTCTCTTGAACAGTGACGTCATTCTGGTCGTCTGCTTATCGCGCTCATCGAGGCTTCGGTTTCGGTTTCGCCGTTGAACATGGTTGAATTTCATTACACCACAATAATTACTAGAGGCCACTTTTCCTATATCTCAAAGCTCCGATGGTGTCTTCCCATGAAGAACTTCAATTCTCGTACTTGATATAACCGTCTAACTACACTTTTAAAAGAGTAAGTATTTTAACTTTCTTAATTACTGTCCCATATGATTACATTAGCCATCTTAAGATGCCTGTCGCTGGAAAGACAGTGAGCAAATATCCCATTTTCCTGATTTTTGAGGATTTTAGGGCACATTTTTTGAAACACCCTGTATAGTGACACCAGACGCTTACCTGATTTGCCCCATTATTCCCAACGAAGATATTTCTTGTGCGAGAAATCCAATTAGTTTCTTGTAAAATACGCAGTATTGCTCTATATCAACGACAACTTTTGATTGACCGTCAGATTGGTAGTTGGGTTGCCCGAATGGTTTTTTTCCCGCATCACATGCGGGCAAATCGCCTAAATGATTATCCCATGACTCGGCAGATCATCCGAAGCGTTGCCTCGCCGATAGCGATGGCACAAGTTAATCGCACTAAACACAGCTTCTAATGGTGGCAGTGACGTCGAGGCCGCGTTTCTTTCTTGGCCAAGGCCCGGGCATGATAACCAGGAAGGCGCGAAGGAAGATGAATTATTACGCGGTGCTATTTTCTGCTTTTCTTTTTTTGATGGCCACATACGCGTCGGCTTGTTCTCGGCGTTTGTTGTACTTGCTTCTTCGGCGAGTGCGGCCGTCCGCTCGCACGCGTGCACGCGTCACGTGACCACTACATCCACTGCGCGCCGTCTGCTCCGGAAGAAAAACAAGCTGGCAGACGACTCCGCCCCTGTAGCAGCGCGCAATCTGTAAGGACTTTTTCACCGACGCGCAGTTACTCCGCGTCCTTGGTTGCGTATTTATCTTCGTGCCGTCGACACACAGTTCGGACACCCCGAGACTTCACTACCTGTGACGAGTGCAGTACCTGTGAGGGCAGCAACCGAGAACACTCACTCCGTGCTTGCAACCGAGTCAACTTCGTTTTTCATTCATAATTTCTGTGCTCCAGGGCCAACGAATTCTCAGCTACCGGTGCTTCGTCTAACCAGCCACGCAGTCTCGAAATTCCAGCTGGTTCACGGACCGTGCCGGCTGGTGTTTCGGGAAACGGAAAAAGGCTACGCGGCTTCTCCGAACTTTCGTAAGTCTCCAGATGCGTTCTGTTGTCGCGCAACACACTGCTTGCCGTAGTTGGGCTGCCCGTTTACGTATCGAAGTACTCTTTGATTCCAGTATTTCATCAGTGTAGCCTGACGGTACAGTTTCGTTGCACGAACGGAACATGTTGTGGTATTGCAGTTAAATCCTTATTTCCGCCTTTCTTTGGTGGTATAGTGGTCGGCTGCTGACCAGAAGATCGCGGGATGAAATCCCGGCCGCGGTGGCCGCATTTAGATGAAAGAAAAATGATATCGGCCGTGAGCTTAGATTTAGCTTACTATCATAAAGTTATAACAAATATGCAGCATGGCTTTAGAAATGGCTCTTTCTTTCTTTTTTTTTTACTCGTGCTAACTGATTGTCTGTTTGGTTTTAAAATTGTTCGAGTAGCGTCACTTGCCTTTTTGTTTTGTTCTTTAAAGCTGTGTGAAGAAACTGATTGATTGTTTCTCTCTTTGTTATTTTGCTGTTTTGTGCCCCTACATATGTACCAGGCTGCCAAGATCTTGCATGAGATCACAGTATCTATAAATAAAAATTCGGCAGATCCCACGTAACGTGGGAATCGATGTTATGCGAAGCATGCGCGGGATGGGGACTGTGGCGTAATTTTTCACATTGAGCGAAACGTTACGAAATGACGCGAGAACACTCATATGTTGAATGGTCGCATATGTATTATGTAACCATTTGCTTACAGTTGCATAACGATGCCAACAGCGACATGGGTGTTACTAACACCAGACGCGGTAGGCTGATATGTAGTGCTTATATTCTTCAATACTGGATAGCGCAAATCCGAGGAGGAAAAAGAAGCAACACAGATGCACAGTACTGGCGTTACTCGCAACTAAGCTTCATTCAGGAAAGTTTGCCTAGATATATACACAGCCGAGTGGCACGCGCAGGCGCACTGCACGTACGTTACAGTCGCAGTTACAGTTGTTATGCCTATACTTGTCCATTATGACGGAGAACGCACGCACGTTTCACGAACCCGTGTTTATGTGTAGAAAGGGTCCTTGACAGTTCTTGAACAAAGTGATCATCCCCGCGATCAGTTAGCACCAGCAGCTGGACTGGACCTGTTAATCGGATCCGTTCGTGATCTCAGCAATGAGGTGTCTAACTCGAGTGAAGTGCGTGCTATAGTGCAGCTGGCGGAAATCCTGGATACCTATTACGATGAAATGTTTTATGATGTCTCCTGTCGTGGATGTGGCAGCGAGGTCTTTTGACGCCCTCTGCACAACCAATCCGCCTTTTACGCAGCATAAGAACCAAGCGTTGTTGGGTCTTTATAAATCAATGTTGAAGTCACCGGTAATTATGGGAGGCCTGGTTCTCTCAGCAGATTTATTATAGGAAGCATTGACCCCGGTTTTTAACCTAACCTTCTCAGGAAGCAGTGCCATGGCCGTATAATCTTTTTTTCGCAAGCCGCGAACGTTTGTTCACGAAAGTACACGGCTGCTACTGTAAGCATGCCATATCAAAACAACAATCATATGATTCGTAGTCCACGCCACAGAACATCGATAGCATGTACGGCTTCATTTCGGAGTGCATGTAGACCATTATTCATCTTTAACATGACAGAATGAGACTTACCTCGAGGTATACGTCCTACACGGTGTAATCGCGACTTGGGAAATGCTTTTCGCTTTGAGTTGGGCGTCGTTGTTGTCGATCGTCTGCTCTTCACCGTTAACGTGATTGACGAGGCTTTCTCATTTTATCAAGTTCGCTTTTCGGAAGTGCCAGTCAAGCTTGAAAATCCTTCTGAAGCCGCACTGCAAGTGGTACATTGTGAGGCGCCGCAAGTGCACCGCGAGAGCTCTGCACGTGCACAGAAGCGAGCAGCAACGCGGTGGAGAGAAGGGAAAACGTGCGCTGCTTACACCCCAGTTTCTCTTTTTCTGCCAGAGATGGCGCTGCCTGTCAAGAGCAGCAGCGCCGCTAAGCGTTGCTTGGGCAGCCTATAGCACCCCCACAATATCCAGTGAATGAAACGGCCGTGAGCGCACCATGAGAGAGGCACGTCAGTCATGCCGTACATGTCATGCATATCATGTTTTTTATGTTACGAGCTGTCATTTACGTTTGTCATACAGTCGTGTCACGCCACACCCCTTTCGTTATATATCAGCAGCGGAACGTAGAGCTCATCTCTCACTCCACTTATGAAGTCAACAGCGTGAAGGTGCGTCCACCTGGTTTCGCCGTCGTTTTGCAGCCTTGTTGACCGCGTCTCGGTAAAACGCGAAATCTATGCAGTTCCCTGCCCTGTCTCGTAACGCTACATCTGCACGGGGCTGAGCGTAAACGACGCTCAGCTGAAGGCATCTATTTCATCGTTTGAGGAGAAAACATCGCTTTCGCCTTCGAGGTCCAGTCGTCTTAGGTGAATGCACTAGGGACCCTGTGTGTTTTCGCACTGTATGACGTAACGTTCACTTGGAGATACTGTTTAGAAAAAGTTTGTTTACACTATGTACACAGGCGTCCACTGTTAAAGGGAACATCGGAGCGTGTGGCGGCCGCTCGGCGCCACGGGCGGCCGCCGGCTGCAACGAGATTCGCGCAGACGCAGTGAGCACCGTGCCCGGTGCTCTTTCGTCACGTCAACGGTTCGCTTCGCGGCGATTCGTAGAGCGGAAGCAGACGGCAGCAGACGACGAAAGAGCACGACTCACAGCGCGCACTGCGCCTGCGCGAAACTCGTTGCAGCCGCTGGCCGGCGGTGGCGCCGAGCGGCCGCCACACGCTCCGATGTTCCCTTTAACAGTGGACGCCTGTGTACATATACTAGAACCCGATGACATTCCGTTAATCAGGGTTACATACAACCGCAACATTTTACACTTCTTTAGTCCCTGCCACCAAGCTTTCGATATGCGATGTATTCCATCCTCTAGGGCCATCGTAGTTGCTCTGAGAATGGCCGTTACAGTTCAATAACTATTTTGATAGAAATTTGCATTTGCAGCAAAGAAACCGATCACCCTCATAGCGCTTCAATGCAGCAAAGGCCCTTTTAACTGAATATAGCAATACAATAATCACTTTGACGCGGCACGTAAAAAACGCGGCGGTTCATGAGTGAATTCTCAGTTTACCGTTTCAACGGATCTTTTACGATTGTTATACTTGCTGTGACAGCGCCACTGGTCCAGAGAAAGACTGAATTTCAGTGCTACGGAAATCAGTCAAGGAGGCAGCCTTACATATCATGTGCAACGATGTTTGCCCTGTAGTATTTTAACGCGATAGCTCGTTTGGCAGATATTCCGGTGTCGGCGGCATCGGCGTCTTTGATTGTAAGCCACACCTCTTTCGGTATATATCAAGAAAGCGAAACGGCCTCGGGCGCAAGATGAGCATGGTATATAAGTCATGCCGTACACTACATGCATATCATGATTTTAGGTGCGAAGCAGCTTTTGCTTGGGGCTGTGTCCGTCCTTCCATTGGCGACCGTCCGCTCGGGAACCATGTGTGCTGGCACGCGCTAGCGCCATCGAGCCGGTGTAAGGGGCTGGGTAAGATGCTGTGGCCTCTTCCCCTTACACTCTCATCAATCATGTGATGGCGTCGAGGAACGATATTCTGCAGACGCGCGACGAACCCACGTGCTCCCGCGTGGCGTGACGATGAACCCGCGTGCCGTGCTCCAACAAGAGTTCGGGACGAGTAACAGCAACAGCAACTATAGTGAATTCATGATGTGCTCCACTTGCAAGGACGCGTTAACATCGGGCAAGGTGCCCGTGATGAACGGAACTTTAAGTCAACCCATGCGCTGCTTCGCATCCCCACATGGTTCCCTTTAGTGGGAGATGGTGTAATTTTTTTTTATGTTACGGTCTGTCATTCATGTGCATCATACATTCATGCCAAGGCATACTAATTTCGGCATATATCAAGCAAGCAAAACGGCATCGAGCACACGATTTATTTATTTATTTGGTTTGAATACAAAGAAAACACGAAGACACAGAGGAAATAGGGAAGGAATAGGCTGACAACTGCCACCTAAAGGGGCAGAACGCCTGCCTGTCATTTCGGAAAGGAGAAACATAGGGGAAAGGAAGATGGGGGGGAAAGAAAGAGGAAAGAAAATATGAAAAAAAAAAACAAATAACCCAGATGTAAACACGAATAAGTGGTCACACGGAAAATGTCTATACGCGCGAGGCCAAATCGGTATTTTTTAAGAAAGTAAGTAGGGCTCGATGGGCCTGGTCACGCCGAGCAGCAAAACCCGCCGGGAACAGGCAATCATCAAGGTTCGTACACTTTAGACCAATAAGTCCATATTACTTAATGAGCAGTGCTCGCTGCATAACGAATGCGGTACACTAAAAAATTATGTGTTCTAGTGTCTCACAGGAGCCACACGACGTACATGATGGACTGTCTACACGACCTTGTCGGTATAATCGGTCACGCACTAATACAGAGCCAACTCTTAGCTTATATAAGAGGGCTCTGTCACGACGAGGCAATCCACGACCACGAATACGGGGAGGGAAAAATCCGCTTGCTACACGTTGGTCAGGGTGCTGCTTTAAAAGATGTCGGCGGATCAACAGGCGAGCGTTTTCTAACAGGCATGACATTTTTTGGCAGTCACAATCGTTGTGGGCACAACTTGAAGCTGGCTGATCGGCCTCTTCATTCCCAGCAATACCCACATGCGAAGGTATCCACTGGCAAATGAGGGACACCCCACTAGAAATAATGTTTGTGGCAGATTTTACAATGCTGCATGTAATTGGACCGTCGCAGTCTTTTCTCAACAGTCTGCTAAGGGCAGCACGTGAGCCTGTGAGTATAACAAACTTTGGTGCTACTAATTCTTCTTGAACGTATTTCAGAGCAGAACCGTATTTACAGACGCATCTGTACGCAGCGACGGCCAAGGTCGCTCTGCGGCTTTCTATTGCCCTTCGACTAACATCAGACGGGTGTTTCGCATACAGCATCCATCTTCATCAACAACTGCGGAACTATCAGCGATTGATGTCGCTTCGTGGTATGTAAATCACACCGTACTTGGCCTACGAGTCGTGAATTTTATTTTATGACATGCTATTCATGTTCATCATACGGTCACGTCACGCAATACTGATTTTGGTGTATTTACGCCGCATTTACGGCATGACTTACATGACATGCATGTCATTATTTTCATTTTGCCACCCGCCATTTATGGTCGTCATACAGACATGTCACGCCATTCGAATTTTGGTATAGATCCAATTATTGACGTGGCCGCGAGCGCCCCAACACCGTTCCATGTAAATCATGCCGTACATTACATGCATGCCATAATTTGCACTACCACCACTCAGTTATATTCGTCATGCACTCTTCTCACGCCACGCCAGTTCTGGTATGCATTAAATTAACGAAACAGCCGCGAGAGCTACCAAGACCATGACATGTCAATCATGCCGTTCATGACATGCATGTCGTGATTTTCATGGTGCGACCTGTCACTTACGTTCGTCATTAATCAGTTAGGTCATACCACTTTTGCTATATATCTCACTAACGAAATGGCCGTGAGAGCACCAAAGCGGTGGCATGTAAGTTATACCGTTCAAGCCATGCATGTCGCGATTTTCATGTTATGACCAGCAATTTATGTTCGTCACGCAGTCACATCGTGCCATACCAATTATGGTATATATCCCATTAACGAAACGGCAAAGAGAGCAGAAAGTCGTAGTCGGCTAGATCGATAGGTAGGTATACGCTCCAAGTGGCAGAAGCGCGCTAACAAATGCTTCGCATTTAAAAACACAATTTAATTTTCCGCAGCACGCTGTTGGAGAAGGGCGCCGAAAACACGAGCAAGATATTCATATTTCCTTTACTTCGCACTCTGTAATTTCGTGTTTTTGAAGGTGTGGTAATGTCGCGCACTTTACATGTGCATCACAGACTAAATGGCGCCTGCGTCTTCGTGTGAGCGTTGATCCCCTTTTGGCTTTTAGGGGCGAAGCTCCTAAAGCCGTGGGTCTGTACGTGCATGTCTTTCGTGGTACGTGACCGCCTAGTTCTATGAATTGCACCTGCGAGGAACCCACTACGCTATAAATCATCATAATTTTAGGGGCGAAGTGCACTTGCGAGGAACCCACTGCGCTATAAATCATCATAATTTTAAGTGCACTTGCGAGGAACCCACTATACGCTCTACTTCCTAAAGCCGTGGGTCTGTACATGCATGTCTTTCGTGGTACGTGACCGCCTAGTTCTATGAAGTGCACTTGCGACTCTTACGAGTTGCGAGTTCTATGAAGTGAACTAGCGAGTCTTGCGTCTTTCTTAATGATGTAATGGGCGAACTTACACGGGAGAGTTACGGTTTTACCGATGATCTCCCCTCTGAGCTTCGCCCCACTCATCATCATTCATTCCGTGAATATGGCGTGATTTTTTTCTTTCTGCCCAGCTCAGAAACTTGAGGTGAATGCCATCGAAAATTGGCTGCCCTAACCGACAAAAAAAAAAAAATTGTACGCAACGCTTAGGTCGCCGAGCGATCACTTACCAGCTGCTAACCTGGAAGGCGAGGGTACGATTCCTGGCCACGGCGGCCGCATTTAGATGGAGGGCGAAGTGCCAAGAACACCCGTGTGCCATGACTTAGGTGCATGTTAAAGAACCCTAGGTTGTCGAAATTCGCCCGGAGTTCCGCCACCAATATGTGCCCCCTTCATAGCTGAAAACTGGGCAAGGTGGCACTGATTCTTGCGTTGTGCTCTTCCCGGTGTCTCAGTCTTCAGTGCGGGCTCTCCTGCAATGATGTTCACCTTCATTTCTAGGAAAGTTGTACTGCGGAAGAACAGCAACTGTTGCTCCCTACGTTTGGAGCTGCGTCTAGAAAAGTGGGCGAACGATTAATGGTACTATGCACCCTCCCATGGGACATTTCCGAGTATAGTTTCAGCAGTACGCCGCTTACGAGAAATATTTCTATGACGAGCGCGCCGCACTAACAGTGCGCACTGTATCGAATCCTGTATGGGCGTCGTAATTGCTCTGGGCATGGGTGTTCTATTTCAGTAAATATTATGATACCAATTTGCATTTCCATCAAAGCGACCAAGCAGCCTCACAGCCATGAAGAGTGGTAAGCGCGACTAGACAGGGACGAAGAAAGAAAACAGACAAGGACACAGCACGTCCCTGTCTAGTCGCGCTTACCACTCTTCATGGATGCAAACCAACTAGCCCGCCAACGTGTTTTAGCCTTACAGCGCTTCAATGCAGCAAAGGGGCTTTTAACTTAATATGGTAATACGAGCTTTACATGACGCCGCACTTACAATATGAGAGCGCGTATGTGTGAACTTGGACGTTGTAGTTCCGGCGGATCTTTCAGGATTGCTGTTCTCACTGTGACAGTGCCGCTAGTCCAAGGAAAGAAAAGTTGGAACAGCTGAGCGCTAGTGATGCGAAGGCCGAGGACACAGCGCAGCTGGTGGCCTTGGCCTCCTCTTGTCTCTCCTCCTGAACCTCACAGCACTCCTACTCACCTTCGCTTTCCTTTCCTACCCCCTTGCTATACTATACTAAACATGGCTGTGGTATGCTTCACCGTCTCCCCTCCTCCTCACCCTCGCATCACCTCGTCAACATCACTCCCCTTTATCACCCCTTGCTATATCATACTATACATAGTTATGCTTCGCTTTACCCTCTCACTTCTACCTTTACCTCCTCGTCACACTCACTTTTTAGGGGCGAAGCTCCTTATAGCATCACCTGCTCGGTCGTCGCTCCGTCCGGCGTTCCCCCGCCATCGCGTTTCCCGTATCATTCAATAGATGGCGCTGTCCCATTGACATGCATGCAAATTGCAGTTGGGTGACGATATACTGGATGGCGCTGTCCCATAGAGATGTGTGCAATGTGGCGGTTGGGTGAATGCACGCTAGATGGCGTTTTTAGATGTGAAGCATCTTGTAGCGGAGTTCAATCTGGTGGTGGTGTGCGGCGTGACCACCCTTACTGCGCATGTGCAAGCTCTCTCCACACACATCCTCACCCTCTCCACTCTCCCTCTCTACTTCCCATTTCCCCTCCCCTCTCCACTCCCCCTCTGAAACGCATGCTCTACATGCCAAAATGCTGCTTCGCATTGCCTCATGGTCCCCTTTAGCGGGAGATGGTGTGATTTCTGACCTCCAAGGTAGTGCCTGTGTGAGATTTCTCCTGTGCGTGATTAAACAATAAAAATTCACAGCGTACATGTAAAATTGAAGTGAGCTGCAAGTCGCCATGACCCTCATCGACCCTTTAGTATAAACGCGCCCGGTCGCACGTCCTTGATGATGTACTAGCAGAGTTCACGGAAGATTCACATATGGCGCGTGTCATTGGTGGAAAGCAATCATTCGATTTAATGCGGCGACATACGCTAGGGGGACCGTTGTAATAAAATTCGCTCGCTGTTAGCGCGCTTTCACTTTTGCTCGGAGTATTCACAGTTTACCGATGATTCCCTCCTGAGCTTCGCGCCACTCTTCATCATTCAACCCGTGGATACGCTGTGGATTTCTTTCCCACCCGTTGCTATATACACTATACAAGGCTAGGCTATGCTTTACGCTCTCCCCTCCTTCATCGCCGTCTTTCCCATTATATCGCCCCTCACCCTCACTTCCCTTTCCCCCCCCTTGATATATCATACTATACATGGATGAACGAAATAAGAAAAATCGTAAGGCCTCGTGTTTCTTTGTTAGACACAACAATAACGAGAACTAAGAAACAAGCCAAGGAAAGTATAAGGGATATTATTTGTAGCAATTGTGATATAAATGTGAAGAAATTAAAGTGGATGAAAAGATAACTTGCCGCCGGCAGGGACCAAATCTGCAGCCTTCGAATAACGCGTCCGATGCTCTACCAATTGAGCTACGGCGGCGGTCATCCTCCCTCCACTTTATCAGGTATATAATTGCATTTAAAACTTGGAAGTCTAAATGCAATTTGCCGCCGGCAGGAACCAAACAAGCAACCTTCCAAAAGCCGGCAGGTTTGATCCCTGCCGGCGGCAAGTTTCGCTTTGTCCACTTTACTTTCTTCACATCTATATCGCAATTATTACACTACTCTTAAAACAAATAACGTCCCCTACACCTTCCTTAGCTTTATTATCTGCTTGTTTTCATTAAGGTTGTCACCCACCTAGCTCGTCGCGCCGCCTAGCCCCGCCAACAGAGGGCACCGTGCGACACCGATTGTGTGCTAGATATAACGCACGTTTGTGCAATGTAGCGTCTCTACCTGGGCAGCTTATACGGTCAGGCCGAGAGGTCGTAGTTCGGTTCACGGCGGCGAAACTTAATTGGGAAGCGTTTCTTAGCGAACCTTAGGAAATTTGAGCGTTTCTATCTATCTATCTATCTATCTATCTATCTATCTATCTATCTATCTATCTATCTATATCGATCTAGCTACTTCTATCTATCTATCTATCTATCTATCTATCTATCTAGCTATCTATCTATCTATCTATCTATCTATCTATCTATCTATCTATCTATCTATCTAGCTATCTATCTATCTATCTGTCTGTCTGTCGGGCTGTCTGTCTGTCTGTCTGTCTGTCTGTCTGTCTGTCTGTCTGTCTGTCCTGTCTGTCTGTCTGTCTGTCTGTCTGTCTGATCTGTCTGTCTATCTATCTATCTATCTATCTATCTATCTATCTATCTATCTATCTATCTATCTATCTATCTATCTATCGATCTATCTATCTATCTATCTATCTATCTATCTATCTATCTATCTATCTATCTATCTATCTATCTATCTATCTATCTATCTATCTATCTATCTATCTATCTATCTATCTATCTATCTATCTATCTATCTATCTATCTATCTATCTATCTATCTATCTATCTATCTATCTATCTATCTATCTATCTATCTGTCTATCTGTCTATCTGTCTATCTGTCTATCTGTCTGTCTGTCTGTCTGTCTGTCTGTCTGTCTGTCTGTCTGTCTGCTACGTCCGGGTGCTCTCGTGATCGCCTCCTTAACTTGGTGTAGACCAAAATTAGCAATGGAGGGTAACAGGATTTGACGAATATGACTGTCGGGTCATGACTTGAATCACGTGGAAATCCTGTCGCGTACGTCGTCAAACCCTTTCCTCCAGACACGTGTGGCACATAATCGTTTACCACGGGCCGCACTGTACGGGTATGCGCCACAGGTGATTAACGTAATAATAATAATAATAATAATAATAATAATAATAATAATAATAATAATAATAATAATAATAATAATAATAATAATAATATTAATACTTGGTGTTTATTGTCCCAGAACCACGATATGATTATGAAGGACGCCGTAGTGGAGGGCTCTGGAAATTTCGACCACCTGGCGGACAATTGATTGACAGTTTATATCTACCCAGGAATGGCGAGAAGAGACACTGGTAATTTAAATGCGAGAGCGTTAAGAACAACCGACATTGGTAGCGTTCACTAAACGAATGCAAAGAATAAAAATTAGGATCCCAGCAGGAATCGAACCCAAGCATTCTGCGTAGCAATCGGGTATTCTACTGCAGAGCCACTCCAGGTCCAGAAACTGCTTTAGAAAAACAGCCTATGCAGGCGTAATGGCGGTGCAACGTAAACTGCGGTTTTTGTGCTGGCTATGTAATTTAATAAGAAAACAATAAACACTACATATATACTCCTACGATACAGGCGTCATATCAGGTTAACGTCTGGAGTTCCAGCGTTGCCTCCGCGTTTATAGCAGTCCAATAAACATTACATTTTTATTTCTATGATTCAGCAAGCTATATTGAAGCGTTGCTTGACCCCGGAGGAATACATTAACGAAAGTTACGGAGGACTTTCACATCATTGCACCCTAAAGACACTTCGTTTCGATAATACTGAGGTATGTGCTCTAACGTGAGTGCTGACGTTACGTCACACCATCAGTTACCCTTTAAACGTCAATGTTGTCTGCGTCCTTGGTAAGCCCACAATGTGCACAAAACTACTACATTTACAAAAGCACGTCGATCCACCTCGTAACGCTTGTCTCAAAGCCATAAAATACAGCATAAAAGGGCTTGCTGATTGCTTCGCATGAAACCGGTTCCCACAAGGAGTGGGATCTGCCGAATTTTTCTTTATAGTTTTTTTCTTTCTCATCCGCTGGCGTTCACTTTATCAACGTCATATCCGTGACGGAAATACGTCACTGGTGGATCCGGCATAAAACACTTTCGTCTTCAAAAAAAAAAGAATGTCACAAATGAATCCGCTTAAGCCAAGCTTTTCGAGCGACGTACAGCAGCATCTAGCGAGGAAAGTACACTGACCTAGAAATACTGGGTGAGTGTCCAAAGTGGCGACTCTCGCGTGGGCCACTGGAGGGCGAACTGCCGCGCCGCGGTGCTGCGTGGTGAACTCGTGTTCTTTCTGCGCTCGGGAAGTGCGCGGGAAGCGACGGGCTTTTGCTGCGCGCTGCAGTTTTCTGCGTTGAGTTTCCACGCAAGGCATTTGAGGTCTAGTTAACTTCAGCAATACGATGCAGCATGGAGCATGCTTATGTTTAAGCGTTGTCTAAGAGCTGGGGTAGGAAGAGAATGCAAAAACTCTACCTCTTTTTCTTTCTATTCCCCATTCCCTTGTCCCCAGTGCAGGGTAGCAAACCGGACGTTCTTCTGGTTAACCTCCCTGCCTTTCCTCTTATCTTTCTCTCTCTCTCGTGTCAAGCGACATCAGCGTGGCCTAGTTCCGGTGACAGAGTCAGCGCACGGTCATGTGGTAACTGTTGATGAGTAAAAACAAGCACAGTGAACGGGCACCAGGAAAGAATGAAAATAACGTTTTTCGTGTGGTTAACCGGCCAATAGAACCATACAAGAATTAAGAGTAATGAAAAAAAAAATATTACTCGCGCAGAACCAAAAGACAATCAATCCAAACAGCGTATTATAACAATGACTGATCGGGTTTTACGTCTGAAAACCACGATATGACTATGAGAGACGCCGTAGTCGAGGGCTGTGGAAATTTCGA
Source organism: Rhipicephalus sanguineus (assembly GCF_013339695.2). Classification (NCBI taxonomy): domain Eukaryota; kingdom Metazoa; phylum Arthropoda; class Arachnida; order Ixodida; family Ixodidae; genus Rhipicephalus; species Rhipicephalus sanguineus. Next base: position 75,731,094 of record NC_051183.1, on the reverse strand, counting down.
AGCATTTCGCCTCCGCCGAAATACGGCTGCCGCAGCCGGGATTCGATCCCACGACCATCGGGCGAACAGTCACATACCATAAATACTAGATCACCGCAGCGGGTAGTACTGTACCGGTCTCAAAATTTGGATGGTTACTAATGTAGGAATGTTCTAATTTGCAATCCGTAATAATGAACTGGCATCAATAAGTTGTACTTCCACACAGTGGTCTGCACAGTAAAGTCTGCACAGTAAAGCATACCACTTGCAGCCTCCGAGTAGGCCGAGCGACCGCAGAAGAGAGCGGCCATTTTGAATTTTCACGCAGCTTGGTCAGATTTGACCATAAGATTCTTGAGAGGCGCAAGCGACAGGTACTTTCGGTTACTGCGAAGGAAAACACAGCCTCCGAGATTTGTATTGCGAATATGGCGTTTATGACGTAATTGCTCGCGAAACTAAGGCCTTCAAGATTCTCGTTTGCCTCCGCCATCGCGTGGGCGTAGACTCATCATCATCGGTATTTGTCGGAGGAGCGGTAGCTGTAGGCATGGCTGTAGGTAGCGGGTTGGAGCTCGCGTGGTTCGCGGTCGGACTCGTCGCGCTGGTCGTGTTGCGTGTGCTTATTTCTTGCACGCCTACGACTGTTTGTGCCAAAAGAATCACATGCGTTGATTACATTTCTGTGGCGTTTCCATCGGTCGACTGGATCGTGGCTGAGTGCGCCAGTGCGTGCACCAGTGACGAGCTTTAGCTGTTGGTGGAGCTAGGGTCATTTTCTACGACGATCGCTTTCGGGGGTACTTTCACTTTCGTGGGGCCTTCGACCATCTGCTCTGAGCCACAGTGGCCCGACACTATGCCAACAGTGCTTCATGATCGCTCGGAGACGCCGACGCAACCGGCGACAACTTCGCGTAGGTATCGCCATAAATCATAGCCAAGCAGGTGGAGGCCGTGGTGGCACTAGATTTATTAAAAATATATGACACTGTAGCTGCTAGAAAAAAAAAACTTTTTTTTCATGCTGTTCGGGCGTGAGTGAACGCGCCAGGAAACGTCGCACGGTTATTTCAAGCGTAAGCATTGAAATAAAATTCTGTACCGCTAAATATTCTTTCGTTTTTCCTGTTTCTCGTCTCTTGCGTTTCCCGGCTGTTACATTTATTTCTTACAGTCCCTTCAAAAACGTATCAGCGGGGTTCTACATGTAATGTGCTCTTCGCTCTGTAAGAATGTCCCAGTTTCATATGATGAAATGCTGTACACGCGCGCTTTTCGTGCACCTGATGATACTGTGCCAACCGCTGTGTGTACTTTCAGCAGCAGTGCACGCAGGCAGCCTAGGGAATGCGACAGCGCATGGGCTCGTAGCCAAGCAAGCGAGTGTATGCACTGCTTTGTTAAAAAAACCTGCGCTCCTCTAGTCGGACTCAAGGGCAACAATTTCGTCGCGGTTTTCATTAGTTTTTGCTTCTTGTCTGGTTTGTTTGGATGGGAGCCAGCGTTCCCGCAGAGCGTCGATATAACCTTGTGACACAATGCGACACACGCCTTACGTCATCCTTTTACGGGCAATCCGCAACGCGAGCGACAGAGACAGAGCTGTGAAGAGAGTCGCTGCCACGTGGCGACATTCGCGTTGAAGTTTGAGCGCGACATAACTTAGACGAGCAAGGGAACACTACAGCGGCGAGACACGAGCGTGGACTGAGTGCTCTGTTCTTTTCTGTTTAACTGGTTTACTGTGGAGAGGTTGAGGATTCTATCACTCCGGCTACTTCATTTCTATAAGTCCTGCAGCAAAAAAATTAAAAAAGTAAAATAATAATAATAATAATAAAATAAGTGGTTACCCAATTTACTCGTTCGTCAAAAATGAAGAAGTAACGTGATTACTATATTAATTTTACTTATTTACGTTTGCTTAATCTACCTAAATTTATTTATTTTGTCGCTTATTTACTTTTTACTTAATTACGTTGATGTACTTATTTACGCCTGCTTGTTTACTATTTATTAAGTAGCTTTTTTACTTTACTTGTTCATCAAAAATGAATAAGTAAAAAAAAAACATATCGCAAACTGAAACACGTTAACGCCTTTTTCTGCAGAATTTTCGAAGTAATAGTAAAAAGTAAGTGCATTCCAATTACAAGATTTCTTAATGGTGTTGAATAGAATCCTACAGAAAGTCAATGGCATTGAGGTTGGAGAAAGTTAAACCGCCTAGCGTTAAAGAATGCCAGGCGGTTTGATCTTCTCGACAACATTTCACTATGGGCTCTCGCAAGACGCCAAAGATGCGTTACAACATTAAAATCAATCAATCGATCTGTCACTTGGCCAGCCAGTTAGTCGATTGATCAATAGATGAATGAGTCAGTTGAGTACATCAATATTTGGTAGTCTCGAGTGAAATTTCAAGCCGGAAAGAAATATTTTTTATTCATATTCTAAATTTCGAACACGTGGACACTCACGCAAGAAAGAAAGAAAGAAAGAAAGAAAGAAAGAAAGAAAGAAAGAAAGAAAGAAAGAAGGAAAGAAGGAAAGAAGGAAAGAAGGAAAGAAGGAAAGAAAGAAAGAAAGAAAGAAAGAAAGAAAGAAAGAAAGAAAGAAAGAAAGAAAGAAAGAAAGAAAGAAAGAAAGAAAGAAAGAAAAAGAAAGAAAGAAAGTGCTCGCAGATCCAACGCATTGTTGGTATCTAAATCGCGAACATTGTAGCCGTGCATGAAGACGCGAGCACAGCCTCATGGCTTGTCTGCGTCACAAGGTCGAAGGTTATGTGTGACGTATGTATGCGGAAGAACCTTGCTTACATATAGGAGCATAAACATGACGCAAATGTAAATGCACTTAACCATGTAATTCCCAAACAAATTGTTACGTGCCGGTCTTGGGCGAAAATTCTAAATGTTTATTTCCATCCTTGAAGTTCGAGCACACTCTGTCAGAAAAACGAGGTTACCTGTTACTCTCTTTGGGGAGTCCTGACTCGCCATATATAACTCTTTAAAGGTGCACGCTAACTCTCTCATGGCGATTTATACTTTCTTCGGAGAGTTGTTGAAGGCGTGTCTCTTCAAAAGGGGGTTAGCGCGTGCCCTTAAAGAGAGCTATATAAATGGCAAGTCAGGACTCCCCAAACAGAGTAACATGTAATCTTTCTTTTCTTGCTTACAGTACATTTGTCCGGAAAGCAACCAACAAGAACGAAATAGCATTTGAACAAAAGCTTGATTACTGTAATAAATAAAGAGCAAATGGTTTGTTCAACTATCCGCAGCTGCTTAAACGCTGCACTACATCAAAACCGAAACTATGGGCTCTGTGTTCTTCTACGTGCTCAAATCGCCATCTTGAGGCATAAAGCTCAGGGTAGCACGTGTCAGTTATTTATTTATTTATTTATTTATTTATTTATTTATTTATTATTTATTTATTTATGAATACTGCGATCAATCTTTGAAAGATCATAGCGTTGTGGGTACAGGCGTATCCCTTCAGTACTTCTTCTCAGGGGCGTAGCCAAGGGGGGGGTTGGGGGGGTTCAAACCCCCCCCCGAAATTTTTCAATTTTGCTTGCGTATATAGGCACGCACACATACAAATACACGCACGAACATACATAAAGTAGGTTGAACCCCCCCCGAAAAAAATTTCTGGCTACGCCCCTGCTTCTTCTGGTCACGAAAATTTGCCGTCACGCTATAGGGGACCTTGATATGACGCGGAAAGCTGCCGCGCCGCGGCGCCACCGTCGCTTAGAGGCCCCCTTCTTCGGGTTGATTCCGCAGAGACCGCAGATGCGGCCGGCGCGAGCTGAAAGTTTTCACGTGTACTCTCTATCCGTGATTGCTTTTCGGATAAGAGCCAAATTCAGGTATTGTATAGTTGAAGCGGCACGTTCGCGTGACGATGCCGTTTAGGAGCTGTGCACCGAGGTGCCGTTTCGGCTACAAGGGCTCTACCGAAAAGCTATCGCTATTTTGCATGCCAAGTGTTCGTGGGTAGTTCGAGAACTGAAAGTGGATCATAACGCGGCAAGAAACGGACAGCTTCAGCATCGATTCGAAGCAAGTGCGTGTGGGTGCCACGCATGTACCTTGATCCATCGGGCATCATCTGTGTGGACAATTTCACGATAAACGGTGACGCCGTATTGTTGCGAGACATAAGCCGCGCCTCAGGCCTAACGCCATTTCTTGTGGGTTCCACTGCCACGGCCAAGCCTAGTTTACGAATCGGAAGTCGCGACCACGGACAGTTTGAACGCCACTGAAAACACTGAAGCGGCCTCTAGAGCCATCGTGTGGAAGAGGGGTTTTTCATAAACGGGTCATTAGCTATTTATTTTAACAACAACAGAAATAAATAAATAAATGAATAAATAAATAACAAGATGCAAGATTTCTGTGTCAGTACTCATTTAAGATGTCTTTTGATTTATACACTACCCCAGTGATAAGTGAAGGCGAAAAATGTCTGTTATTTCTCATAAGCCTTTGCACGGCTTCATTTCCTCCTGAAAAAGATTGCGATTACAATCCTAATAAACGTCCTGGTTCGCCAAGAAAGTACGGCACTGAACACAAACGTACGTCAATCCTCGTCACCCTGCTCGTGAGAGATAGAGATTAAGAAGCGCAATGCTTAGTGAGGCGGACATATTAATCTATGCGGTTTTCATCTCGGATATTGACATCAACAATCGCGTTAGAAAACTGTGCCGCACGATTGGACAGATACGCACGAAAACTAGCAAAGCCTTCGAGGCCTTAAAACGACAACAGTTCCCATCAAGCAAGCGTTTCATTGACGACTACGATCTGCCGATGTATCTGTTCCAAACAGATTACCGGCAAATGCAAGCTCACGTCCTATAACATTTTCTGTTACGTAAAGTTAGTCCGTAACCGCTGCTGGAACGACACGCGTGCAATGAGAAGTTCGGGAATTAACAGTGCCCGACCTTGAGCTGAAGTTTTCGTGCATTTAATGCTAACACCGCTGATGTCTCACTCTCTGTACAGCGCATCACAGTAACGTCAGTCTTTTTTTTTTTTTAGGCCTGTTGGGCCAACCAAAGACAAACTTCGCAGTAACAAAATGCCTATGCGCGTCGGCTGCTGGCACACTAAGCCGCCAGCTGATTTTGAGATTGTGAGAAAATACAAGCGTCGCCTACGGTGGCCGCTCCGCTGGGTGGCCCTTCTTTTACTGCGGCGCCCCTAGCGGCCGCCGCTAGCTCTATATTAAACTGAGGCAGCAGTTTCGTGACCAGAAACGCTATTCAAGGACTATGGTACAGGTCACAAGATATACATGCTTCAAGATATACATGCTTCAGGTGCAATAACACAGTAATAACTATGCTATACACAAAAGCTTTATACAAAACGATGTTACGTATGATACATTGGGATTTAACAGGTTAAAGGGGTACTGACACGAACATTTTCAGTTGTCGTTTTCTTTTTGCGTCAAATGAAAGGCCAAGCCCTCAAGAGCCTAGAAAACGTAGCGCTAAGCGTGAGTGTACCCTGAAAAAGTAATTACAGTATGTTTTTAAGTGCTAGTTTTGGTGTTGGTAGATGAAGTAGTTTTGGTTCCTACTGTACCCTGACGTCACAACACGGTATGAGCTTCTCGTCACGTGCTCGCACAATATATAGTGACGTTTCCACGGACGCTCCACATTGTGGCTCCATTGGTGGCGCACAAGCAGCCATTTTAATGTTTTGGTGACACACAAGCAGCCATCTTGGAAATTTTGGTGCCTGACGTCATCACAACTAGCCAGACCGCTGTGTGAAGTCACGAGAATTAAACTGTAGCCTGACGTCAAGCTAGTGTCGATGTCGGTAGGTGCTTCATGTTAAAACTGATTTTAATATCAAAATAAAATATCTTATCAGTGTTTGCTGAGCTTCGCACTTGCTCAGAGCCATCTCTGCATGCAGGAGATTTATATGGTAGAGTGCACTCGCCTTCCAAAGAAGGTGTCACTACCCCTTTAAGGCTTTTTGTGCTACTGTCGCACATCCATTCTGGGAGACTGACACAGAATCGGCGCTAACTCAGTTTCGTGTACCGGGTTGCGCAACTTCCAAACATTACGAAGCCGCCTCCCACTTGTATATTCTGACCTGGTGTGCCTAAGTTTGATATATATATATATATATATATATATATATATATATATATATATATATATATATATATATATATATATATATATATATATATATATACCCAGTGTATATTCAGCAAGAAAACCTAGGTGAACAGAGAATATCGGGTAATAGGCAAGAAAGCTTTGCCGAAAGGGAAAAAAAACCCGGTAACGTATCTGCGTGCTTCACTGCAAATGTCGTCTAAAGACGATAGAAGAGGCGCTGCGTGAGATATGGACGCCATCTGGCAATACGTCGGGAAACATGGGTGCTGTGTTGCGGGCTGGTAGTCCCGGCGCAGCAGCAGGCGAAGACCGGCGGTGACCAACGCGACCGGCGGGGACGCAAGCCAGCCCGAACACGCGGTTTGGCGCGAAGCGCCGAAGCAGAAGAAACGTCCGCACTCAACGAGTACTCCCCACACGCTCTTTTTAGATGCGAAGTATCTTAAGGCGGAGCTCAATCCGGTGGTGGTGGTGGTTGAGGTGGTGTGCGGCGTGACCACCCTTACTGCGCATGGCATACCCTTCCCACACACCTCCTCTCCACTCCCCCTCATCATTCCCCCTGTCCTCTACCCCTCTCCCCTTCCCCTACCCTTTTCCTTTCCCTCTTCACTTCCCCTCCCCCTTTCCACTCTTTCTCTGAAACGCGGGCTAGACATGCCGAAATTCTCTCCTGCGCAACGCCGCGATGAGCTCGAGCGCATGCGCGTCCCCTCTCCTTCTCTCTCCTCTCCTACGCTGCACCCCTCTCGCCCACCTGTCGACCGCGTTCCCCGCTCGCCCTGTGAGAATTAACGGCCAGGCTAGATGGAAGATACGACGCGCGTAGCGTCCCTCTTCGCGTTCCACGACGCGAGGTCGTAGCGTGCCCAACGAACGCCAACGGAACGCGATCGTGCAAGTGCTCCGGCTTCGCATCGGCTCATGGTCCCCTTTAGCGGTAGATGGTGTAATTTTATTTACACGTCGCCTGGTTAAAACAGGAATGCCAGAGCGGCGCCCCATGACATTCGTATAGTGCAATACAGAACCGAAACCGAGAGACAACAATGAGCTCGTGCAGAGCGCATGGAGGAAGGCAAGTTTCAGTGCAGTCGCATTTTCAGCGCAGCTTAAGAAACTAGGGTCTTTAGAATTACGTATGTATGCATTTTCTATTAAAGGAACACACCACCTAATACTTACCTAGTGATGTTGTACCTCAGATATGCGTAATGTTTGCTTTTTGATCGACAATGTACACAAGTATGAACCTAGTGAGCCGTACAATATGGCTGGCTCTTGGGCAAGTGGTTCAACATTGACCGAGTTTTTGAATCGAGGGACGTGCCGTCAAACAGAAAGACAGACCAAAATTTCTGCGTTTAAGTTCCCCAAGAAAGACTATCGTCTTTGAAAAAACACGCTAGGACCCACATCGGCAAAAGACGTTATTACTACCACGAAACGGCAATCAAGTGACAGCTGTACCACATCTGTAATTGCCTCACACATTGCCATCTTTGTGCAGCATTCGAATATGGCTTTTTAAGCATTTTTATTTGAGCTTTATATTTAATTACGATCGTTACTTGGACGCCCCCACCCTTTCCCTCCTTCATCACCCTTTCCGTTTAGTCCCGCTTTCGCGGCTGCGCGAACATGCCTGCTGCAGATGGACTCAACGGATGGTTTTGTTGAGCCGACGGTCCGATTACAAGCGCAATAAAAAAAAATAAAGAAATATTCGGAAGCCCTTTTCCTACCGGGAAAAGCTTGCCACCTTTTCCTACCGGGAAAAGGGGGCAAGCGAAGCTTGGTGTGTATGTGCGTCACCTACATTTCTTTCTTTCTACCTTTCTTTTTTTCCTCTTTCGTTCTTCCTTTGTCTCTTTTTTCTTTTCTTCTTTCTCATTACGCAATGCTCCCTCCTAACTGTTTCCTTCCTCGATGCCGGGAATGGAGTCTTCACCCACAGGCCTTGCAGCGTAACAATTCCTTTGCTACAGGCAACAATGACGGTCACGCGTTCATATCCATGCAGCAATGAAATATGGCAACGTGAAATGAAAAGCCACCTCGATAACTTCGATAAAGGAAAGGATTTCCGTATCGGAAACGGCTGATTCGGCTGAAACGGCTGAAACGGTCCCTGGTTCGTTCCCGGGTTTCGGCACCATGTTGTGAACGAACAGACCGAAGAGCCACAACGGTTAGAACCGTTTATTTTTACGATTAGAACGTGAATAACATGATGATGATATGTCTTCTTTTTCTTCTAATTCTTCTTCGTCTTCTCCTTTGTCTTCCTGTTTCTACAGCCGGCAAGCCGACGATCGAGAAAGCATCAGTTATTGAAAAACTGCGCATGTAAATACGCGTGTGACCAGCGCATCTTTCAGGGCCTCATTTGTGCACACTCGCATTTCTGTTCACTCTATATGGCGCAGGCTTTTTCGGGAACTATGCCGCCGCCGCCGCCGCTACCGAAATCTGCAACTCATCGAAGCTCCGCTTAATAAGGAATGGTTTAGGTCAAAACACCGAGTCGAGTTTAAGGACATTCCAGAATACGGATGTGGTCTTGTTTTCTGGGTGTTGGGGCAATACTCGGAACGTAAGGAATTCAAAAAAAAAAAAAGTTATCGTTACAAATATAACCTGAAACGAGAAAGACCGATTTTTGCTCCTCGCTATCGAAACGCTGTGGGAACATGAGCACTCGTTCAAGATAGAAGAAACTGCTGGTGCAGGCTGTTTGTCGATTGTTAGGAACAGGATTTCAGCGTCCATTGGACAGACGTCAGCGCCACGTCGTCAACACCTGTAGGTCAAACGTATACGTGCACGTGACCCAGCTTATGAGTACTCGTCATGTGAATCTTGCACTGCGTAGATAAATACACAGGTTTCGAGTGGCGCGCGCGGCGCCTTCGCGGCTGCACGGGCTCTCAAGTGCGACGTTGTCCTTATCGGCATTCGCACGCGACCTGATGAACTGTGTCCGGAAGCAGGAGAAAAGCATCCACCGATAAAGCGTCCAGTGGACAGGAATGTAGGTAGGGGAAAGGGCAGGGATCGAGGGGAGGTCAGTATACGATACCGTGCTTGCTTTCGTGATATTCCATGTGCGGTTTCAGTTTAGATTAGGAGAACCAGTCAACACTGGACTCGATCGGTCCTCTGTCCCCTTGTGGGAAAAAGTCCGGTATGCTCCATGCCACCTGTATACAAGACCACATGGAATTTGGTGTGAAAAACTGGTATGTTCCCATACTAGCCAACATCATCCTATTATGTTCCGTGGAATCATGTACAAGAATATGGGCTACCACTGACACTCATGCTATCTTTATGATCTTCGCATGTATACTGAAACCTGCAGCGAGCCAAAATTCCCAAAAGGGTCCCCTAATGCATGCGCCTAAGACGACTCGAAGGAGATAGCCATCTGCATTTTAGTACATGTATTATCGTTGTGCCCCTTTAGGTGGCAGTTGTCAGCCTGTTCCCTCCCTATTTCCTCTGTGTCTTCGTGTTTTCTATGTATTCAAACCAAATAAATAAAAAATAATACCTGCCACTCTCCGAAAGCTTTCTGCACATAGCGTGATTATGCGTTGCCTCCAGGATCGGAGGCATTGGAAGCTTTGTGCGCCTCGTCTGGTTTTGCACTGCCTTTGTGATCTGCACACCTTTGACGAAGCGACGTTGTGATGTGATGACTTCATCATGGGACGTCACCTTATGTGACGGCACAGAGACTTCACGATGACGTCACATATATCGGCTACTTGTGACGTCATGGTGACGTCATCAAGCGATGCCTTTTGGCATCAGTAGTGTTGACGCCGACGCCGGGGGACGCCAACACCGACGGTCAATTTTCGCGCTTGTTCTAAGGGAGGAGGAAGAGAAAGACGGAAGGAGAGGGAAGTTAGGCAGATGTTTTAACGGCAAAGCTGTTTAGCAAATCGTTCCTTGTCCGGCGAACCAAAAAAGCTATCATCGTCATAAACGGGTGTGTGCCACAGAAATTGGGTAAATCCCACTGCTCACCACTGGTCCACTAGAAATGGAGAAGGCAACTGTTGATCCCACAAGAAATGGCTGCGACGCAATGGCGACGAGCCGAAGTCCCCGAGTACGTACAACGAGAGAATACTAGGTAACGGGATGGGCAACGGCGGCTGGGAGAAGAACCCGAAGCGATGGAAGGCCTACGCCAACGACGACGTGCCCGTAGATCTATGAGAAATGCGAACGCTTGGTTTCAGCGTGAGTTTCTGTCTCTGGAGTTTGGACATTCGTGTCGTGTCTGTGACTGTCTGTGCTTTAACTCGAACCTCTCTGCGTGGAAACAACCTAGCATCACCCAGCTAAAGCCTAGAAACAACCTAGAAACAGCCAGATTATAATCTTCAAAATCGTCCGGTTTCGCTGTTTCAAGCTTTGCGCGGCTCAATGCAAGCTTCGCCATTCTTTTTTTATGCTGTTAGTGTTTTCCTTCATGGAAACAAAACGAATGCGTTTTTAAATTCCTAATTACAAACGTATTCCTATAGTAGCACTGAATCAACAAGAAAAAAAAATCAATAAAAAAGAATAAGACGTTCGGGAATAAAACAACAACAACAACAACAACAACAACAACAACAACAACCAGCTGGCTACCCTATGGAGGGGAAGAGGGTGAGAGGACTAAAAGATGCCAGAAAAGTGAAAAGTGACAAAAAAAGGAAGAAGAAGAAAAAGAAAGGAAAAACAGAACAATAATACGACGAACGACACTGCATAAAGTATGTCTCTAAGACCAGTTGTCCACAGCAAACGCAACAAGGCTCACAAAGCCTCCTGTGCCGAGGAAGGTCTCGGCCAGTGTCCTAAGACCTTTAGCAATAATACAATGAAGCCGTATTGCTTGAGTGACGACAGTACATGTCATCTACCTTGTTATCTGGTGGGTCCGGCTCCATTTTCGACACGTGCCTGCTTTCGGGAAGTCGATTGTTTTGGGCGCCTCTTTAGTGTGCTAGTTCTCCTCGTCTGACAGTTCAAACCGATCATTTTGGAACAGCGCAAAAGACGAAATACACAAAAGTAGACTTAACAACGCGAGCGCTGACTGACAACTGAGTGCTTTACTCAAACCGATCAACCTTTAACTCAGACAAGCCTTTCCGGTTTTGGAAAACCCAGCACGCGTCAGATACTCATACCCCCCCCCCCCTCTCCCCACACACGTATTCTGTATGCTCTGCGCATGTAACGCTATGTGATCCTGCGTGAAAACACGGTCCTTAAAAAAATCCAGCAAATTGCTTGAAGTAACAGGGGTGGCGGGCTGGGTTCTTTTTCAACTTTATCGTTGTGCGTTCTGGAAGTAAATTCTTGTCGTACTACTGCCGTGGGAGTTCAAACTGATGGAAACAGTACTGCTGAGAATACCTTAGTTAAGACACCTGCTCTGGGCTCGGCGAATGCCTGTATTGTTGCCTTGTGAAGAACTTAATAATAAAAGCGTTGATAAGCGTATCGAATGAATCCCACAGCTAAATATTTCGCTTAGACTTTTAATGATTAAACTTCATAATACATTAGTAAACGTTTGAGCAGTCTTCGGTCGTTTAAGCTTCTGTCTAAATGGGTACTTTCAGTCAGAATAAAAAAAAAAAAAACGGAAGCCACTTGGCATGGATATGTGTTCATCCTGAAACCTTCAAACGGAGTTTATTGAAAGTGAGTGTTGTTTTTGTAGTATAAGCAATTGATCTATCATACAAAACATGGATAACAGCTTTTTTTTGCAGCGACATGTTGCATAGTAAACCTCAATATTAATTTCCATACTTAAATAATGCGGTGCTAACGCTTGCATTGAAATTAGTTTTCTCCTATTTTGAAAGAAGTTTCCGTATGCACTGCATGCAAACAGAGCTGAAAGCGGAAGGTCGGTTCTTTGTTTTTGAAGATTACCCCAGCGTCTGGCAACACGGATCCTATATTACAGTACCTTCAAGCAGGGGCTAGCCAGAAATTTTTTTCGGGGGGGGGGGGTTCAACCATACTTTATGTATGTTCGTGCGTGCGTTTGTATGTGTGCGTGCCTATATACGCATGCAAAACTGAAAAATTTCGGGGGGGGGTTTGCACCCCCCAACCCCCCCCCCCCTTGGCTACGCCCCTGCCTTCAAGAAATCCACTCCCGGACTTCTCGCATGCCAGCTTTTTTTCCCAGCTTCTGCTTCGCTGACCCGAGCTGTCTATCAACGTTTGCTCGAAGTCAAGACAAACACGGAAGTTCAGAACCGATAAAGGCATCGGAAAGAAAGTATCTGGTGTTTAGCATTTTCAAGGATTGACCAGAGAAGCAATCAGTAGACTGTCAAATATTACGAACGATAATGGTGCTAACCATAAAAATTATTTGCTTCCGGTTAAGGCTCTCGTTTTTGTTTCTTTGTGTGCGGAAAAGTTTGAGTCAGCTTTGTTGACCTTGTGGAAATATGAAAGACAAGACGGCAGGCTGTTTTGAGCGTTGGCTCCGGCGACGAAATTTGAGCATTGCATGCGCTGCCAAACTAACCAGTCTTCGTAATAAGGGATGTAAATACCGAATATGTAGAAGCGTAAGCGGGCAAATTAAAGCATTCCTTATTGTCATTTCTTCTTCAGAAAATATTTTTTTCTCTTTTAAAATGTGGAATAATTGCGTGCAAACGTTATTAGTGCGTTGAGGTTCATATTCAACTACTATCTAATATACGGAAAGTATAAGTTTGAGTGTACTTATTTCGTTCATGATGTGCGGCCTTGCGTGGTCCAGTAGCTACTCGATGTGTATATATATTTTCGAATATAGACTAAAATATTCGAAGACCGAATTGAGGATCACAATGTTAAATTCGCACAACCAAACTTTCGAACATTGGTATTCTCCGTTCAAGCTTATTAGCAACGGTATGGCGCTGCCAAGCTCGAAGACGAGGGTTCGATTGCCCACCACGGTGGCCACATTTTGAAGGAGCCGAAATGTGATGGAACCCATGTACTTACGTTTAGGGGTACTTCTGAGAAGCCGAAGTGGTGAACTGCATGTTGTGATATGTTTGTTAGGTGCGTGCTGTGAGGCCCGTGTTGTGTATAAATTTAGGTAGTGTTTTGTGGAATCTGTTATGATGTATACAATGGCCATACGTTGGCTATGGCACTAAACTCAAGTGTTGTTAATGTCTCGTAATGTATAACTTTCAGAGTAAATGTACCATAATTGGAACGATACGGAGAACCGGTCATTGAGACTTCGCTACTGTATCGAATGGTGAAGAATGTAATGAGAATATAGTTTTGTAATAGGTACTACGCTGTTACTGAGATGAAGGCATGGTTTGGGACATAGGAAACTTTAAATATTGCAAACGAGAATAGGTTTGAGTTATGCGGCAATGGACGCAAGACATATGCAAATAGTGTGAAACTATCTTGTTTCGTGGGTCTGGTGGTCTAGTCGTTATGGCGCTCGACTGCTGACCCGAAGGTCGCGGGATCGAATCCCGGCCGCGGCGGCTGCATTTTCGATGGAGGCGAAAATGTTTGAGGCCCGTGTAATTAGATTTAGGTGCACGTTAAAGAACCCCAGGTGGTCGATATTTCCGGAGCCCTCCAATACGGCGTCCCTCGTAATCATGTCGTGGTTCTGGGACGTTAAAACCCCAGATATTATTATTGTTTCGTGAATATGTCGCAAACTACTTCGAAAAGTTATTGGCTATAGTCATCATGATGGAAGCAATTATTTTCAAGGGTAATATATGGCAATGAAATTAAATTATGATTGTGGCGGGGGGGGGGTGCACTTGTAATAAAACGTGGTTCGATTTCTTGCACTTTTCTAAGGGTGATCAGACAGATGGATACACGATTATTTTGTCGAATATTTATCTTAGAAGATTCGATTTCTGGTGGCCAATCACCTTCGTCCCTTGAGTCGCCCATTTTCTCAAGATGTCAGTCTTCAAGAAACAACAAACAATGTTCGGACATCCAGAATGAGTAAGAAAACCCGAACCCCGATATTGGTTAAGGCTGCGTGTGGCGCGGCTTATTTCGCACACAACAGAATGGTGTCCAAAAAAAATTAAAAGCGCTGCTGCGAGCTGTCAAAACGCGCGAAGACATTGCGATCAACACCAGCTGCTCCGCGTGCATAGAAGTCCGAATATAAAACAGCTCCACAAGAACAACGCCCGCTGAGTTATGGAGCGAGCAGACGAAATTTAAACGAACAGACGGCGACGAACAAAACAAGATTCGAAGGATTCAGTTGCCCCTGGCAACGACAGCGTCGCTATGACGTCGAAGCCACGGCTCCCAGGGCCGCGTCGCCGATTGGCGCTCCTCCAGGGGTATAAAAGGGAGACGCCGGCTCCTCGCCGGCTCACTCGACAGCTGTTGTCGACCGGTCTTGCTCATCGCATCAAGGTGCGCTGCTTCATTTTCGCTTTTGCGTTGGTTTTGTAGGGAACCCCTGGAGATCAGATATATTTCATTTTATTTCCGTGTGGTTTCCACTCAACGGTCAGTGCGATAAGCGTAGCCAAGCTTCGGAAGATAAGTGATCTAGAGTGCATATATATGTTATTCTATATTTTTATATTTTAGTGCATGCTATCGTGTGTTGCTGCTTGCTAGACAAAGTTGCTGTAACAAATAATGTCCATATCTTTATAATATCTTATCCCAGGGATGCTTTACATGCTAGTCCGTAAGATCAGATCAAACACTTCAGTAAGGCATATCGGAAAAAAAAATTCACTGTTGAACCCAATACTGGGAGGCTTAGTAAGGATGCCTTGATCGCTGCTCATCGCGTTAGCCAATCACCTGTTAGCGGTACAGCTTAGATTGACAAGCGTGCTAGAAAAAAAGAGATGACACTTTGTAACTCGTAACCGTGAATGCATGATTTGTAAATTAGCTCTATGGAATACACTCAAAACCTCTTCAAAGAAGTTTCTCAGTGTTATTTAGGTCACAGGCGTGATTTTTTTCAGGTTGCTCGCTCTCGTTGGCGAGGGTGACGCATCCAACATGTCCGCTATATATGTTCCAAGAAGCTCTTTCCTCTCCGACTAGACTTAATTTCGAGAAAGGTGTCTTGCTTGTCACGAAAGATTGCTTCATTATGCTCGTAAAAAAAAAGCTCGCAAGGCGCCTTACAATACAATGGTATAGACTCAGCACGCTGTCATTTTGGGAATAGTGTTTGTTAATATTACAGAAAAGTTGTTTTCGGGTATTCGTTTGTCATGCTACGGCCTACGCGAAATACTTGAAGGGCACGCTACCGCTAACTTTAATTTCGCGGTTTCAGCACACGAGCTTGCTAGCGCTGAAGTGTTTGTCATTTAGGTTAACTTCTAGTTGTACAGGTCAGTTATTTCAATTTCATTTGCTTGAACTTAACGACATTACGATGCTCCTTTGCAATTTTTTTTTTGCGATCTGGTCTCAGAGGTACCCGAATCGAGTACACGTTAATTCTCCGAAATAAAGAACTTCACAGATTACACTTCTAACACTTTCACGTTTCTCGTTATTGTTTACTAAATGTATCCAGCTTGGTATCCAATATTCGTCTGCTCATGTTTCAATGCCACCCTAACCCGACGACCCGGTTAACTCCAATTTGTCGCATTGTACGAATGACAAAGTTGTCGTTCGTGGGGTTGTCAAGGTTATTTCCGGCGCTCGGTGTCGCTACGCATCCTCAAGTCGTAATCCCGTCCCGGCGTTTCTGTTTTCGTCGCCTTCTAGGAAAGCTCGGTTGCCATGGCAACGGGGAAAAAACCCATCGCAGACGCTTCCGCAGAAGAAGGCCACCTTCCCTAACAAATCCATCGATCCGTTTCGCCGGCGTGGATAGTTCGCTGACCTTCCGTAACTGTCAAACGTACTGTACCACATCGTGGCACTAACTTCCTTGAACACTTGAAAGGCTTCTTTTAACGGCTGCCTGTGATATTTTTAATATCAGACAGGCTGTATTATTAATCAGACAGGCTTTAATTACCTAAAATTTGTTGCTGTAGTGGTTAAGTTTGGTTCTGCAATCATTCTTCCTTCCGCTATTCCTTGTAGCTGTTTTAATAATGAAATAGGCCGACTTTCATGTTAGTCGCCTCAGGGGTACAGTGTTTATGGTGCTCGGCTACTGACCCGGAGGTCGCGTGTTCGATCCCGGCTGCGGCGGTCGCATTTAGATGGTTGTGAAATGCAAAAGCACCCCTATATCTATATTTAGGCCCAAGTTAAGGAACCCAGGTGGTCTAAATTTCCGGAGCCCTCAACTACGGCGTTTGTGATACTCGTATCGTGGTTTTGGGACGTAAAACCCAATCATAATAATAGTAATAATAATGATAATGATGACGATAATAATAATAATAATAATAATAATAATAATAATAATAATAATAATAATAATAATAATAATAATAATAATAATAATAATAATAATAATAATAATAATAATAATAATAATAATAATTATTATAAGTATTATTATTATTATTATTATTATTATTATTATTATTATTATTATTATTATTCATGACTGCTCTAACGGTTAAGCTGGCTCGGAGAGCTGCCACGGTTTCTTAAATAACTGCAGTTATGTTTGTTATTCAGTCACGTCTTCATAGTAACAAGTTTTACTGCTGAAGCGACTCAGTCGAGCTATCGTGGTTTCTGTAATTACCCTTAATTTTCGAAATTACCTAGCCAGGATATTATTCTTACGACGCCGGTGTTTTTGACGCGTAGCGTATGCCTCGATATTTGGATTTTTCGCGTTAAAATATCGCGGGGGCTATTTCTAATGAACGTAAGAGGCTTTCATCTTCGAAAGTGTTGGTGTTTCAGTTAAAAAGCAACGTTCTGTTAGGTTTGTCGAATCCGCGTTAACGACTGATGGAGTTTTGCTAATAAGTTGTGTACATATTGGAAGGCATATCTCTCTGGAGAAATAGCAAGAGGCCCGGTAGGTGCCTGGCTACAGTCAGGCACCTACCGGGCCTTTTGGTTATGTCTCCAAAGACAATAGGTAAAAGTGCCTTGAATAAAATAATCAATCAATCAATCAATTAATCAATCAATCAATCAATCAATCAATCAATCAATCAATCAATCAATCAATCAATCAATCAATCAATCAATCAATCAATCAATCAATCAATCAATCAATCAATCAATCAATCAATCAATCAATCAATCAATCAATCAATCAATCAATCAATCAGTCAATCAATCAATCAATCAATCAATCAATCAATCAATCAATCAATCAATCAATCAATCAATCAATCAATCAATCAATCAATCAATCAATCAATCAATCAATCAATCAATCGATCGAATCGATCGATCGATCGATCGATCGATCGATCGATCAATCAATCAATTAACATAAATTGAGGACGACGCAGAGAGCCATGGAACGGAAAATGACAGGTGTAACCTTAAGGGACAAGAAGAGAGAAGACTGGGTCCGAGAACAAACAGGCGTTAAGGACATCTCAGTCGAAACCAAGAAGAAGAAATGGGCATGGGGAGGGCATGTAGCGTGTAGGAAAGATAACCGCTGGTCATTAAGAGTAACTGACTGGATTCCAAAAGAAGGCAAACGCACGAGTGGGAGACAGAAAGTTAGGTAGGCAGATGAGATTAAGAAGTTTGCGGGTATAATGTGGCCGCGGCAAGCACGGGACCAGGTCGATTGGCGCAACATGGGAGAGGCCTTTGCCCTGCAGTGGGCGCAGTCAGGCTGATGAATGAATGAATGAATGAATGAATGAATGAATGAATGAATGAATGAATGAAAGGTTTTCGTTTGCTACAACGTCAGATGTGTCATTCGTGAAGCTTGTTTCTTGAAGTATATCGCGAGTGCGCAAACCTGGGGCAGGCGATAAATATATCCCTCTTTGCGTCGGTATCCTTTACCAGACAGGAAACCGCGATCTACCGCTGTCGTTCGCAGCTCCTGCTTGTTGCGGCTGGAGCGAGCGCTGCGGATAACGCCGTAATCCGATGCCTTGCGCGTGCTACACTTTTTTTTCTTTCCCGGACGGAAATGTTCGTGGTAGTCTGCCCCGTAGTTTTCCATCTGCTAACGTGATACGAATGACACTCAAACTGTTTTCAAACTGCTCTCGGGTGTAATCGGATTCCCTGTTATGTCGCACCTCTGTTGGAAAGGAGTTTTTTTTTTTTTTTTCCTTTTTTGACAATGTATTGTGAAGGATGACGGTATGAATGATTAAGGCAATCTTAAGGCTTTTGCATGTCAGCGTTTCTTTTTTAAATAGTTTATTTCAATACAAAGGTTGCTAGGGCATCCGGAATACTCGCCCACAAATTACGTTCGACCGCGCCCCCCCCCCCCCCCCCCCCCCGGCACCCAGGCTACGCCTGTGATTGTTATGCATTGTCTGAAGTCATCGACACTTCAACTCAAGATGAAAGCTTAAGTGATCCTATGCCAGTGTCTTCATTTGCTGCGCCACCGGGCATCCGCCGATCCAAAATGTTAGGAATATTTAGAAGTCATGTTAGTGCGGGGCATTAGGTACCCAGAAACTGATAATTCTTTCCACGTGCTTTCACGTTCATGTGCACGTGTGGCCTACATATTATTTCCTTAGCATTGGGTACCCCGTTTTCTGGAACTTCCGAACGGAATATAACCCCAGGAAACGTATCTCCAGCTCTGTTAGAAACTTACGAGTCTGAACAACTACGAGCGCCAGTTCGCCCGACAATCCGCAAATTTCTGTAATATTTTCCCGCACTTATTGCGTAGCTTGCGCGCTCTTTGTTAATTTACTTAATTCATTGAGAAGTGTGGAGTACAGACGTACTCATGAAAAGTACCCCACGTAACAAAAACGCTTCCGCTTATCTCGCACTGGCCGGGAAATTGCTGTAAGGATGAGTATTTTTTGGACGCTTCCACAGTAGTATCGTGCTTACTATCATGCAGAGTTTACCTTGCTCAATAATCGCTTGTAGAGAGAGGCACTTAAAGGGAAGTTACGAATATCTATCATGTCCAAACACAACGAAGATATCCTTAATGTAAACCCGCGATTAGTTACCGTTCCCCACCCCCTCCACCCTCTTTATAGACCATATTGCGGACGGGTCTCGGTGCCCTCACATTGGTCTGTTAGCTTTGCCGTTTTGTATGTTGAACTACTGAGCGAGCAGTGATACAGTACACACATGCGCATGGAAACGGTTGGGTTGGTGCACTCGACGTCTCGTGGCCTTATTAATACAGGTTGAGATATACGAAATTAAGAAAACATTCGTTTAACAGCCCCAGCTGGCGGCGCCCATGTGTCCTACGTGAAATCGTCTATAGGTAAATCATCCTTAGTGGCCAAGATTTTCGTTCTCTGTTTGACGATAAGAAATTTAAGCGTATAGGGATTCGAAAACTTTCGGACTGTCCAAATTGCCAACGGTTCTGATAGTTCTTATCTACGGAGTCAAATTAAGCTCGGGGAGACCTGTTCCATTAAAATTGTACTTGAAATTTTCTGTCTTCGTGGAAAGTTTGGTAAGCTTGCCAAGAAAGTTTCACGGGCATTTGGCGTGCCTCATGAAAGCTTCTTTGTGAAGATTTCCACGTGCCGAGGGCGCACGGATTCTCAAAACAAAACGAAAAAATATGAAGTGGTCCGGCTGGTTTCCCAATTGCGCCGACGAGCAAAAACCAAACAAAATTTAGCGGGCACTGGGTACAGGAGAAAGGGAAAGCGCAGACAAGGGAGAGAGAGAGGGAGCGGTTCGGTGCTGATCGCCGGCAGTCACTGACGCAATCGCTGGCACGTTAACGGTGGTCGTTATAGGGTCGTGCCAATGCCATGCAGTGCACGAAGCGGTGCGGAACGCCAGCAAGAAAAAGGCGCGTAGGCGTAGTATAACAGTGCAGCCAGCCAAAACTTCAAGAGAGAGAGCAAAAAAAAAATATGCAACAAAACGTGGGACGAAAGTCACTGCGATTCTGTTGCTAGGCACGGCAAAAGCACGGTCGGCTTCAAAGCACGTCGCTTAGCAAAGGGTGACCCGTGCCTTGAGCGTCGCTGGAAACGACTCCGGCCTTCGCTGCCCTTGTCGCTAGGCTGACTGCTGGTGATGATGTGAGGCGAAGTGGAAGTAACTGTTCGTTTTGTTTTCTCGCTCATGAAGGCGAAAGCCTTAGATGCCTCGTCAAATGCGAAAAGCGACCGTTGCGTACACACGAGTGATGCGAAAAAAATCATCACGTGATGGCGTCACTATATGACGTCAGCACGACGTCACGGGTCCCGAAAATTTTGCACGTCGTCATGACGGCGCATAGCTTTACGCCACATGATAACGTCACCACATGGCATCGCTGCTTGGTGAAAGACGGACCGATCCCGGAGGCACTGCAAAACCACGTGACGTGCAGAAAGCTTTCAGTGCCTCCGATCCCGGAGGCAGTGCAAAACCACGTTGAGTGCAGGACGCTATTGAAGTTGGACAGGGGCGAATCAATAGATCGACTGAGAGTCGTGTTAGGCGAATGTCTCGGGAACCTGGGAGTTTCCAGGATCATGAATCACCGACTTGGCTAATCGTCCCCTCGGAAGAGGAAAGAATTTTATTCTCTCGCTGTATTTCCGTTGTCTGCAGGCTCCAGCTCTGTCTTATTGCGCTTTGATAGCTCTAGCTACAACTTCCTGGCAACGAAACCGGATGTGGTGACAGCCCGATGTGCGCTGTCTCTGGGGGCTGTGTGTGGAATCTGCGACCTCGGTTAAAGGGAAAACCGCGTGTAATGAGCGCGTTTTGACCGGTTCTTAACTTTTGAAGCCGGAACTTGGAGCGTGATAACGGAGGAAATGAAGGACGATCGGTTACAGAGAGCGCAACGAGCCTTGACAATGATAAGGGCTGCAGATATCGCGAAAGAAAGGTGATGACATAGATTTAAGAGATGAAACGAGGGTAGATGATATCGTAGTGCGGATCAAACAGGCGACAACAGGCTTGGCAGGCAACGATGTTCTGCAGAACACGCGATAAATCGGCTAGAATAGTGGGGGTCTGCCGTAAAGTTCATGGAGCTACAAGAGATTGCGTTGTTTGAAAGACATGTTGCAAGCCTGCTGCTCAAGAAGGCAGCGATTAAGAGATCCGTGGAAATGACCTTTGATGCTGATGGATGAATTGTGCAAATAAGCACACTTCTCTCTTACATATTCATTTATTTGTTTGTTTATTCACATCAGCGAAAACCGATTGCCTTATCATTGAGAGACATGACGACGACAGATTTGATCACATACCAAATCAAGGTAGCCAATGCTGTAGTTGACATCAAGAGAAAAGCCATCGATATGGGCAGGCCACGTAATGCATGGGGCAGATAACTATTGGTCAGATATAGCAACGGGTTCGGTTGCAAGGTATGGAGATCGCAGCCGAAAACAGAATAAAGTTAGGTGGAGCGACGAAATCGGGAAGTTCGCAGGCATAAAACGGGATCAGCTCGCGCAGGACAGGGTCACTTGGAGTTCAGTGGGAGAGGTCTTTGACCCCCCCAGCGGACACCAAGACGGATTGATGGTGTAGGGTTCGTAATTAGTTATCTCTCCTGTCTCTTCTCCACCTCCCCAACTGAATCCCAGAGGTGGCTGGACGGTTACAGTACGGCCGACATCAACTTCCTTCCCTTTTCGTGATTAGTTTAGTAAAAAAGCAACCAATTACTGCTGCTACCTGCCTTCTCAACTTCTGAACTCAGTAATTAGTTAAGTCTGATCAGCATGAAGTAATTTACAACTTAAGGGCGACAAAGATTATTACATTGTAATTACGCACATGCTAAGCAGGGTTCTTTAAGCATTAAGGCACCATGTTATAAGTGTTTCACGCAAACACATACGCCACGTGGTGGAAAGTGTCACCTATTGTCAGACACATCTTAGAGTCCGGAGAGGCCCCGCCCAGACGACCAAAGCGCGGCAGCCGATCGCTTCCGCAGCTAAACAAATAGTCCCACTCATGCACTCTGCAGTGTTCCCCGAAGTCGGGTCGCCGGCCGTCCGGCTCGTGACGTCAGTCCGCAGTTCGCGTCTATTGGTGCAGGCTTCTGTGCATCCACCTTTGAAGAGGAAGCCGCTGAGTTCAATAGTTGCACCCGACTATAGTAGCGCTTTGCCACACAGTCCGCTAAAATTTTTTTAACGCAACAGTGCTTTAAAAGCCGTTCCTTCTGATGCCCGTGTAAGGCAGTGTCGAAGAAATTCCCTTCCTCAGTGACCGAGTGCCGCGTGCGCAACTGGGTACCGGGTACCCAAGTGGGTCCAGGTACTCAACTTCTTAACATCTCTGCCCTTCATTTGTTTCTCTTAAATTTCTTCTGAACCTGGTTGGCATTCCTTTCTTCTTGCCTCTTTTATTTTTTTCATTTTTAAGAAATTGCGCGGCATCCGGAAAGACACGAAAAAGATTCGAAAGCGCGATAATTCCGATCATAACTCGAATTAGTCTGCGAGAAAGATTTTGCTGTCTTTCAATGGCGCACGCCTCGACGGTTCTTGTGCGCCTCATTCCGGCGGCCGATGGTAGCCCAATGTAGAATGCTGGGTCGTAGACTGCTCGCTCCTAAGAGCTGCGTAGCGTCGAGGTGCGTTTAACGCTGTTCGAGCGCAGGTGTGCAGACAACTGCCACAGACGAACTCATTAGTTGAACGAGCCACGTGAAAAAAAAAAAAAAACATACAGCGCTTACTGAACATGCACTCGTGTACATGTTTTCTTTCCTGGGATAAACGTTCCTCGAGCGAGCTGCGTTAAATATCGCGTCTAGACCGTGCCAATGAACCGAACGACGGGCTCGTACAGAACAGCTGGCGAGCAGTTTACGCTGACTAACTAAGCATGGCGGACACTCATACCACTAGCACACAGTAAAGCTTGGACATGTGCTAGTTGGTACTAAATTTTAATGTAGTTGCGCTGAGCGAAAGGCAAGATAGACCAGCAATCAAAACAAGACACGTATGTGCTCAAACTTTCAACCGTTTCTTTTTTTTTTTTTGTTTCGAAGGCACGTCAAGTATATACAGAGTAATGATTCGGTATCATTACTGTTTTGTATGCATAGCTTTGGCGTGGTTTTTCGAAAACAAACAGTTGAAAGTTTGCGCGCATACTGGTCCTGTTATCATTGTTGGTCTTTCGTGCCTTTCGCTCAGCGCAACTGAGTTAGAAGAACATGTACCACAAGTGCGAGGTTAATCGTGTCAAGTGCCTTGGAGTTTCCCCAATGCCGTTGTAGTAAGTATGAAGTTTCCGCGACATACACACTTTACAGTGCATGTCATGTGGTCATGATGATAGCTCAAGTTAGTGATATTGGCTTTTATGTGTGTGAACAACAATGCCACAAGAAGGAGAGAAGAATACAAATCAACGAAATGCGTTGAATATTAGCTGGACTTCGTCTAATTTGCTACCCTACATGTGTAGAAGGGAATGGCTGTGTAAATGAGAAAGAGAAAAGGCGGGAGTGCAGTTAATTCATGTGCATGTTGGAACGGAGCTTTACAGTCGGGTACTTAAGGCAGTGGTCTTCAGGCATTCGAGAATGGTTTGTCACAGAGAAAGAAGAAATACAACATCTAGCAGGCTAATGTTTGAGAGATGGGGCGGGGTAGAGCGGCTGGGAGAACCAATTAAAGGCAGCAGAGAGGTTTGCACGATGCACGTCTTATTTGCTACCCTGCGCCGAGACAAAAGTAAATGTAAGGAGAGAGAAACAGAAGCGATGAAAAAGATGCCACTAATCGCCAACACACTTGAACGCTTCCATCGAGTCCACAAGTTGTGGAACATAGTTGTAAAAACATAGTTGTAAAACAACTGGACGATATAGCTGCGATCGTTTGGAGCTAACGCGTAACCGTAACCGCTAACATTTGGCGGGCCAAGGGACGTCTGAAGAACACCCTGCGCCACTGCCAGTACAGACCGCAACAGCTTCGCACGTGTTGCCATAATAGGAAAAGTCTCGAAACCTTGTAATCTCAGTAATGATCCCTGCTTTCTTCGACATCGCTTCCGGCTCGCACCGTCTCCCGCTTCGTTCCTTGACGGTGTAATAGTATAGCTTTCGAGGAAAAAGCGAAGCGGTGTTTTTGTGTGCATGTCGGCGCTCTAGGTTTCCGGTCCTGTATACAACGCCCGCTTTCAGCGATATCGCGCGGTCGGCTCCCATTAGCGGGATTGGAGAAAGCTAACATTAGCGTCTGTTAGCTTTCTTTTTTTTTTGTTAGCGAGCCGGATCTTGTTTATACGATCTGGAGCGGCTCGGCTCGGGATCGGAAACGAGATGGAAGCGAGTGAAGCGAAGTGTGTGCGTCTTGACGCCCGATCCAAGGTCAGAAGCAGAAGGAAGGCGCTGTTACTATAAGCTCTCCATACTAGATTTGGTGCCTTCACGGTTTTTCTCTTTTTTTTTTTTTACCACTGCGGACTTGCCCTCCCAGTGAGCTCCATTTCTCTGATACGGCGTTTTTCTTCTTTTTTTTCTCAACTTCAATGCAATTCAGTAGTTTACTTATCTCTCATTTGAAATATACGGAAGGGCCGTCTCAAAAAAAAGCTACTACAGTGAGTAGCCTGACTAGGGGACCGCCCCCTTATAACGATAGAAAAAGGACAGTGCGTAGAACGATTATCAGAAAATAAAAACACTCACACAAAAAAATGACCGCGTATCTGCATGCTTCGCTGCAAATGTCGTCGATAGACGATAGTCTTCTGCCGGCCGTCTTTTTTTTCTGCCGGCCGTTTATGCGCCGTTTCAGCGCAGCCTAATACCCCTGTCACACGGGTCAACTCAAGTGCACTTTGAGGGAGTGCCCTTCGCCGCTAGTGCCATTCGCACGCTGTCACACGGGAACGCTTAGTGACACTCGCTGCAAAGCGCACTTGCCGGCGAGTGCGTTCGCCAAACTAACTTCGCCGAGATGGAGTGTCTAGCCTCGATAGCAGTGGCTCGAGAACAAGTGAGTTATTATTCGAAGCCGAGTTCATAGCATTTTTTAACTATCCTTTTCTTTATTAGGAATATTCTTATGCATTAAAACATGCTATAACACAAAAAACTACTTTGCTATTCTCGTTCTCGGGCAGTTTACAGCCACGACCGCCAGGGGCATGCGCAGCGCACGCTGTGCAATGGCTGCAGCTGCCGCGTTTGTACGTAAATTTTTTTTAAGGGCTGGTTATAGCTGTAACACAGTATTACTTAAAATACATTGCCTGAAATAACAAATATCTGTTGTGCTAGATAAGTACCCATCGCCATTACAATCATTTCCAAGGTGCACTTCCCTTTCTCGTGTAGCAGCGCGCTGCCAAAGTGCCATTCTGGGGGCGTTAGTGCACTCGCTCAAAATGACACTAAATTTGCCAGTGTGACCGGGGTGTAAGAAACACCAGGGTCTTTAGAATTACGTATCTGTGTATTTTCTAGTAAAGGAACACACCGCCTAATACTTACGTATTGATGTTGCGCCTCAGATATGCGTAAGATTTGCTTTTTGATCCGCAATGTTCACAAGTATGAACGCAGCTACCAGTTCAAGACGGACGGGCGAAGTAAGCTATTTTGAGAGCCCCTAACTAGCCAAGTTTCATGGCTCAATAGCAATAAAGGACCCGGACAACAGAAAACCAGACGAGACGTGTCGTCTGGTTGGTCTCGTCTTTCTAACTCGCCCAATTTGTTGTCCTTATCCAGTGGAATAGTAAGGTGGCAGGTCAAGGAAAGACTGTTTGACATAGAAACGAGAATGATACAGTAAAGGCTGCAACTTGGCTACTTGTTTTATTTAACAGTTCACATGCGGCTGCAGAACGTACAATTGAAATAACCTGGACAAACAGCCCAGAAACAAACATTTCTCCCTTTTGTTGTAATCGGTAACAACAAAGGCACTTGGTAATGAACCACATGCACGTTTCAGCTCATCTGTATGAAAAGGAGGGCTTGCTGGTTAAAAATGCGTATTTATCCAACCTATATATGGGAACACGGCGCAGCGTCATTGGGGCAGGGCAGCGCCAGCGGAAGCGCGGAGTGGATCATGAAGGGGGTGGCCTTCCTCCCAAGAATTTTTCCTTGCCCTCCCCCCCCCCCCCCCGCCCTTTAAGAGCAAACAAGCAAACATAGTGAAAACCTCACATGTCCCCCCCCTTCAGAAAAATATGTTTAGACAGTCTATAGACTCTCTAAAAGTGGGTTTAGACTATCTATACTGTCCAAATTGATTTTTGTAAAGCCGGTTGCCTCCCTGCCCCTCCCCCTTACCCGTTTATTGGCAAAATGGCTTGCATTGTATCTTTAGGAAGCCGAAATGTCAGTATTGCAAACAGGATAAAAGAGAGTTAGAAATTAGTGATGTCACATTAACATAGAGGTGATATTGGTTTTGGCGCCAAATTCAAAGGCCAGTCTGTCGTCTATTTGCTCCTCTAATTATAGACGTTAAGATGGTGAAATTAGGGACCATGAGGTACTCAAGAGCATAAGTGCGCGCAGGGTTCCCCCTTAAAGGAGGCAAAGATTCATCGCAGATCCCCCCCCCCCCCCCTCCCTTCCCTGTTGGTCGAGTCCAAAATACAACATGCTTCAAAATGGAGGAAAAAATGAAAATGAAGCAATGACGTGCTTCTCATAATGGCTTGAGTTTGGTCCCTGGCTTTCCGGGAGCCCAGGTGGGAAGTAAACAGCTGTGAAATGTGACATCAGGGGCCTTACGCCGCCATTATTGTCAAAAACCTGCGTGGTCATAATGCTGCTCTTTAAATAATGACGGAACACGTCCGACTGAGTACAAGCATGGAGCAGATTTGCACCCCTCCCTCAGTTCATTAAGGCATGCGACCCCCCCCCCCCCCCTACACCTCCCTCCTATCGTGCGCACGCCTATGCTCAAGAAGTAACATATCAGTGCAAAATGACCAGTTATTCCAGTTTAGCGTCCTTTTAGGCAAGCAGACATTTTAAGAGAATATATATCCTTGACGCGTGCGGCGAGGGGACACTGTCACTTACGGTCGGGTGATCACGGTTGCCAGGCGGATGCGGCATCCAGCCGGGAAGCGGAACGCGAGACCTTCGAAGGTATCGCGATTACGACACCTCTAGAGCAATCACTTGTCGTTGTGGCAGTCGACCTACGGCGTTGCATCCTGCCACAAACAAGCCGATTATGTCATACGCTCGATCACGTGCGCGTGGCGTCAAGACGCCGATGATCTCGACGCCACGTTGCGCCAGGATTCCGTCATCGAAACCCCTTGTTTCCGTTCGCGTACGCGCCTCCACAGACGTCCGCTGGCACAGTCGCCATTGTTGAGACCCCTCATAAAACATGTGGGCCGCTCGCACAACTGGTGCAAGGCCGAGCTCACGGCGGAGCTTGTGGCCGACATAGATTATTATCAAGGTCTTGATTACGTGCCCCTGATTAGCAAAGCGTCAATTCTCAGTCATAATCGGAAAGGTCCAATTAACAATGCCTTAATTAGAAAGGCGTTAATTAACGCAATATTAATTAGTCGACCTAATGAACAATAAATTAATTGACATGTTCTTGATTAGCGTGACTTTAATTGACAACGTATTAATTACTTGTAACTTGCAATGTATTAATTAGCATGGTCATAAATAACAGCGACTTCATTACCATGGTCTTATTAGCGTGGTCATAGCAATGTACTAACAAATTTAATTGCCGTGATATCAATTAGCATGATTCTAATTAGCATGGCCAGGTCTACGGGACTCGAGATGCCATATGAGGTAGATACCATTCGTGATGATGATAGTTTCCTTGTGGCACGAACCGGCGCAATGAAAAGCTTTACCTGCTCCGCCGTTAAGTCCATTTGCATGGTCTGTATTGATGGTCTAGACACTTCAACTCCTTTCGGTCCCATGGACTTGAACTTATTAGGCGTATTGCTCCGACGAATATCTCCGAATTAAGAAAAAAATATTGGAGGCGACCCCAATCCTCGGCTTAGGTTGTCTGGTATAGTGGCACCCGCACGTCGCGTTCGTGGGGTCTGGTGTATTCCTTAGGTTAACCATTGCGTTTCGCCGCGCTCCCGAAGCGAATCTCAGAGGCCACGTTGAAAGAAGCGTCTGGTTGAGATGTACTCTGCCAGGTGTCGCAACAGTCCCAGCTGTTCACAAGAAAAGCGTGTGCTCTTTCTATGGTCAAAGAACTGATTCAATTAATTTTCCTTTATTATCCTCTCAGTTAATTGGCCGTTATCATAAGTAAACTTTTGTTCCGATATCTTATGTATCCCATATGTCTTAAGTTTTATAACCGGAGCCATCGATTGAGTACCAGTATCATTTTTCAGAAGCTTTTTTCTTAAATTTCAGTAAACTGCAGTGCTCGACCGGAAGTGCTACTCGGTGCTCATATATATATATATATATATATATATATATATATATATATATATATATATATATATATATATATATATATATATATATAGTCTTGTGGTGAATTTCCGCAAGGGACATTGTTGGAGGATAGAACAGAGAAATTTCTTGTTCTGCACTCGATGTTGAAACACATGCAGAGGCTTGAAGTTATGAGAAATCGTTGAATAGGAAATGCCACTAGATGTAACGCTTCGACAAGAAACTCATCTTCTCTGCCCGCTGGAACTTCGCCTGACGTATTGCGCGATATTTTTAGCATGCCGGCAGTCGGGGACCAGTTGCTCATTTACGTGTTTGAAAAAAAAAACACGTTATTATGTATACAGTTGTTCTGCATGCAAATGCATAAAAACAACACGAGAGAGATAGCGCGGGAGAGGGAAAGAAAAGAACGGGCTAGAATACGTCCTCTGAGGGTCACACTAAGGCCACTCGCTTGAAGAGCTGAAAGAAAAAAAAAATATAAGGCAGAGAAAAAGATTCACACACGGAAACAAGATAAAGGAAGAGGGGGAGATGAAGACACACAATAACATCACATTCCAGGCAGAGTATCGGAATGACAGATAAGAAGAGAGATTCTAGTCCGTTGGTTGATAAGGATTTCAAGCACAGCCTCGTGACCCTCACACCTATAGTTGATGCACATTCATCTTGAAAGAAGAAAAATCGTCGAATTTTGTGCGATTAAGATTATATTGCTGGAATTTCCTCAGTGGCGCGTGCGTCAAGTGCTCAGAAAAAGACTGGACGAGGCACACAAGGGTCAGGGCCCATTAGGAACGTGTTTACTTCACACAATTTGGAAATGCCCGTCTACGAATGTGTTCGTCTACTGCATGTATTTTGCGACAATAAAATTTGTTCCAACCTGTCACTGTGTGTGTCCGCTTCTGTCCCTCTTGCGTCTGCGAGCTGCTCGTCTAATTGTGCATCAGTAACCAACCCTTCCCTCCGCTGTGTAAGCTTAACATGAGAAAAAAACCATGCCTTTGCACACCCCTCCCCTACCGATCGCTTATTGGTAGCTTGCACGTGACGTCAGGGGCGCACAACATGGCTCCAACATGGCGGCTGAGATGACGTCAAGGCAGTGTAATCACGCGGTGATTAACCTGCTTCAGTGTGATAACGACGTTGTTGGAATGTTATTGGGCCTGTGTGCATGAGCAACGAAGTAACCAGCATACGATATACTGATAACACTAACGTGGCATCCCAGAGTTCGCGTCCAACCACGTTGGTGCTCCAACGTGGCTGTTTCAGTGACGTCAATGGAAGCCATCTATACATCTAACCGGGAACATGAATTAAAGCAGGGGCAGCGCAGTAAGACTCGAACAAAGAAGACGCGCGATGACGGCTGGCTTCTAACCGATCAAGGAGGCCGATATGGGCTAGTTTGCACTTTATCGCTAGGTTTTGCGCCTCTTTCCTTTCTTCTAAGTTTTCTAACCTTGTTACTCGGCGCTACAACCAAACCTAGCGATTTCTCTTGATTTATTGTGGACAACCACTGTTTCTGTTTGACATGTTGAACACACACACACACAAAAAAAAAAGAGGACACAAGGAGGTACGACGACTCGGGCGGTAAGTGGTACCTCCTTCTGTCCTCGTCTTTTTTGTGCGGTCAAGATGTCAAACAGTAAGCACCAACTGGGCCAAACGCAAGTTCTCCTGAACCACGGTTTCGTATGCGAACAGAGCCTAATATCACATCTGTACAAGCAACCTGCCTCCAATAAATAAGTGGCATGTCTTATTTGTTCCTGTCCAATACGCTGCGTTCTTCCAGGGTAACTGTGAATGAACTCGTGCAGACCAATGTCCTAGTTGGAAACGTTTCTCGCCCTCGCCTTCCGCGTGAAAGGGAACGTGGTCGGTCGCTATTGCGTTCGGCTAGTGTCGACTTACTCCCACGCGGAAAACGCCGCTCCGCAGCCCAGAACATGACGTCACACGTAGGCAAAAAAAAAAAACCATCGTCTCTCCGCCGTCGCGGTCGGAAAAACACGCCTCGCTACGCGATATCTTTCCCACTGTCAGATGGCACGTTACGCGACGCGAAGCGTTTCACTGATGCCGTCATCGAGGGACTATTTCAGAGCGTGACCGTTACAACAGGAATGCCGTCTGTGACTGCAACAGTACACCTCGCTATAATAGTTAAAACAGCCTTGAATAATGTTCAATCAATCAATCAATCAATCAGTCAATCAATCAATCAATCAATCAATCAATCAATCAATCAATCAATCAATCAATCAATCAATCAATCAATCAATCATTCAATCAATTTTTAATCATTTCTCGGCTCGTCATCATTAGAGGGATTATGTCCACCTCGGGAACCATGACTCTAGCTTAGATCTGTCGTGTCCGTGGTGTTGTGGGCGAACTCCAAATTGAATTAAATTCTGGGATCTTACGAGCGAAAACCGCTTAATCTTTATTTGTCACGCCGTAGTGGGAGACTTAAATCAAACGAGGACAAAGCATATCGTTCTATCTTGAGTATCAAGATCTCTGATGTAAGAGCTAACTGATGTTAGCCACCATTTAACCAGAATTAGCTAACAGTAGCCGATGTTAGCCATATTCTAGCCAATGACCTATCTAACAGGCACGTAGGCAAGGGGGGGGGGGGGGCGGGGGGGCCCGGGCCCCCCCCCGAAATTTTTCAAGCCTTCTATATTCCCAGGCAACTTTTTTTTGTTTTTGCCATGGAAAGACTTTCTTTCGAACAATTAGGCCTTGGGCCCCCCCCCGAAAAAAAATCCTGGCTACGTGCCTGCTATCTAATACCCCTTTTATGCTTTAAGGTAATAGGAAAGTTAAAAGCGCCATGTCGAAAATTAATCATGAATTAAACTATAGAATTTCACGTCCCAAGAACACAGTGGTTTATGAATGGTGCTGGTGGACAGAACTGCGGACAACGCTGAGGTAGACAACCACGTAATATTGATTACACAAATATCTCTGATCGGGTATCAAACCCGCGATGTCGTGACCAGCAGCGCCGCCTGCGCCACAGCATGTTAACGAATCCCGGCGGTTCGAGGTCGTTGGGGTCAAGGACAGCGTCGACGAAACATGCGTCTAACTCTCGTATGCGATCGTTTTTTTTTTTTTGTCTTTATTTACGACATCATACTAAGGGGCTGCCGAGTGCGTTTTACAAGCGCAAGTAAATCGACATTGACATTCGGGCAACTCGTAATACTCCCACGTGCGGAGGTAATGAGCCGTTGCCGATATATTGTGCCACGCCTCTCACCAAGGGGCGTGTGCAGGTTCACGAACTGCCTTAAATCGATTCCATGAGGGAGGCACTTAGGCTTAACTGGGGTCTACAAGCTGGCAACAGTTAGCTAAACGATGTTCTTCGAACGGTAGCCTGACGAACCCGAAATAGGATTCAGACCCTCCGGGTTGCAAAGGTCATCTTCTCGAAACGCCACTCCAGAGGAAGGCGGCTGCCGAGTTGTCTGCAGGCACTGAGAGAATAATGTTTTGAGCCTTGCAAGTGCGTCACCGTATTTTTGTTTTTCACTCTGTGTCCCAGACTACCGTGAATTTAGGTGCATAGGTCGTACGGTAACTCGATCGAATCGTGTATCGTTCGTTAGTGTATAAGCGGTGCAAAGGCTGGTGGAAGCCGGGAGACCGTGGCGTGTCACTGAAGAAAACCGCGCAGAAGAAAGATAAAGAGGAAGAGGCTCACAAGAACTACCTTCGTTAAAGAAGCTTATGTACAACGCGAGGACTCCCACAGCTGGACCATGTGTCGACCTCACTAAGACGACAACGACAATACGTTGAAGACAGCAGCGGCGTCGTGACGGTGACGTCAGCACGATACTGCGGTGTTGTCGCAGTGAAATGTATGTTTTATCTGTATCTTTCGTTAAATAAATGGATTATGTGCCCCTCACGACTCAACGTGGAACGCTGTTGCTGACGAAACGGACGGAGGGGCAGATACTACTGGTGGTTGACTGCTTGCAATTCAAACGGAAAATAACGCGGGGGAAAATACAAAAACAGGGGCAGTAGACGTGGCGTGGTGGCCACAGGAACCTTGACAACCTCACTGTCTTGGGAGCACGCGCAATGCTAACATGTAGGGACATTCGTGGATGGTGCTAGGGTCACCCATCCTCTATAGTGCCTGACCGTGCGAAAGCACCGAATGTCCACCAAACAAGCGGGGCGAAGGGGGCCCTAGAAATCCCTCTCTTCCTGCCTGCCTCCTTCAGTTCTGAGTTTTCCATTCGTACCTAATTAGCAATGTACATGTTTGGCCTAGTTGGCAATCCACTGATGTTACTTTAGTGCAAGCTTCAGAGGCGAGGGACGAGAGCGACACACAGCGCTTGTGTGTGTCGTAATCTTTCGTCCTTCGTCTCTAAAATTTCCGTTATAGGAGCATCGTACCTAATTACATTGTTTCCAATACCGCAGCGCTTAGTCATTTTGTTTGCTGATCAATGTCCGCGAAATATCTGTGGTGACTAACTAAGCAAAGCCTAATTATAGTTTCTAAATTCTGTCGGTACCGTAAAGTAGTTCGAGCGTGAAGAGAAACCGGACACGTGCACGTGTCCTTAGACAAATATTGATCCAGAAGCAGAATAATTTTCTCAATTAATCCCTGTGTTATTAAGTTAATGACATCAATATATAGGAGGAACACGTCCCAAGGCTATGGCCTTAACAGGAGGCCTCTAGTTCAACGTTCAAGAAGGAAGAACGTTGACGTTCAACGTGGCAATGAGGTTATTGATAAGTACTAACACGGCCGCAAAAGCGTACGGCGAGGTAATATAGCCTTTTACAGAACTGCACCTTTTTGCATAAGTGGAAAGAACTAACGTGAAAACCTCGTATGAGCATCAACTTCCGAAACTGCCAATTTTCAGCGCAGGCGATGATCGGGATAGCTCCGCTGCCTCACTTTAATGCGACAACGTTCGCTGAGAGCGCCGTATGCCATTCATTCATTGACCAGCTTAAAGCGGCCAGCAGTAACCGTTCGCGTGAGGTGAAACGTTAACAGCTCCAGGAAATTGCCGACCCGAATGTGAGAGGCGTACTGGAGGGCAACCGCACCAAACTTACCAATCTCCCGCACGGTCCAGCGAGCTGTCAGTGCAACGCCCTGGGAGCCGTGGCCATTTGTAAGTTTGTATCATTTATGGTGCAGGACACGTGGGCTTTTAGCGTTGCGCCAGGCCGACGGGCGCCATTGCCACGGCACTTCAACGATGAAAAGCAACAACCCAGAAAAGTCTGCAGATGCTTCATCTATACGCATACTTCAGACTGTATGTAGAAAGGTCATGAGGCTTACGGTCAAAAGCTTTTTGTCTACTGTTGTCTGTGTGCACTCTACACTCTAGACCACCGACTCCCATATATGTAGACCGCGTAAGTGGATCAATAGGAGTTAACCACTTTTATAGATTGACTCTCAATGCTTTCTTCCTACGAAAAAAAAAGGTGTACAAACCACGAGTGAAAACATTTCTATGAAGAAATATATGGAGTGAAAGCTGTCTAGACACGTTTTTAAACATAAACAACGCCTGCAAGGTCATTTTCCTTTAGCGGCAACTATGCATAAATATGCATTAAAAAACACAAGGCATTGTGTTGAAACGTTTCATTTCATTTTCCACTCATTATATCTCCCTTCGCCGTAGTCCATTCGATATTCGATTCGATATTAGATTCTCCTAATAACGCAGGACGACAGTAACGTTGAAACTGCGAAGTCTTCGAACCACGTCAAGGCCAATGACGATAGAGCGAGAAACAAAAAGCTAGAATGGGAAATAATATGAATCGAGAGTAAAATACGGGCACCTAGTCGTCACTTCCTTGTCGCTTCACGGGCTGCACGTGTTTCTACGCTTTTTCTTTGAGAATTTCGGGGTCCTAGCTCTCCGCCGCCCTTCTGAACTAAAGGCCACCGTGGGCGAGGATGAGGCCAAGAGGGAGGGCGGACCCGGGTTTCAAATTTAGAACGCCGTCGTTCCCTGGCCCAGCTGCTGCATGCCAGCCACCGCGTACGCATACCCGTTGCACCTCGGCCGAGAAGAAGCCTCTCTCGTGTGCGTCAGCTGGTCTCCCTTTGTTTTATAGCTACTTTAACTCGTCGTATTGGCTGCTTCGCGGCGAGCCGCTCGCGCTGTCAGTTCCTTGGCGTCGCTCCACTTCGTTGTTTACTGTTCGTTTGAATTGCAAAGCCCTGCATGCCCTTTCTCTCTTCTTAGCCTGCTCCGTTGTTTCGTAGATGGGGTCCCAACTGTGTCCCCATCCAACTGTTACGAAAGCCTTTCAAACGTCGAAAGAGTTCGCGTCATTCTTTTTTACCCCTTCTGCCGGCTTCACCCGGCGCCTTCGGGTCTCGGCCAGCTCTAACTGGAAGCCATAGCCGCGGTTCGCTTGGGTTGAAGAAATTTTTAGTCCGGTATGTGGCTGCGCAATGTCACCGTTATTTCGTTATTCATTAAGTATTACTGGTATAGCGAAACGTTGGTGACAGAAAAAAAGGGGAGGGGTTGGGGCAGTGAGCTTAGGTAGAGTTGGCCGAGTTGGCCGCCAAGCACGTTTGAAAGTGAAGGAGAGAGACAGAGAGAGAGGAGAAGATGGGTAGTGCTTTGGGTTCTATACGTCCGCGACTAAGTCAACAGTAAGTCAGACACACCGCAGTGTCGCTCTTTGGATGTCTGGGCTTACAAAAGGTGAGGCAGAACATTTCCTTGTTATATACGTTCAGTATGGAAAGTTTTCTTTTTTGCTTTTCTGTCGTAAAATACTGATAGTTACCCACCAATGTGTCCAAGGGAATGGCGGTCATAGAGAATAGCGGAGGCAAAGCTACGAGCAAAACATTCGGACAACGCGAAGTTCGAACAGCACAAGTAATGTATTGAAAAAAAAAAAGCAAATTGCGCACATGCTGACAATTAGTGATTGCAGCGTACTCTTTGCATAAACAATGGGAATTTGGATTTAGGGCACGTGATTTCGAACAGGGTCATCAATTGCGGGCAATAGGCACTTATCGTTTAAAGACGATAGTGTGGTAATAATCACGCAACGTAGGTTAACACGTACTTGTGGCTCTGTCTCGCTTCAGAGGCCCCGAAAAGTAATTATTGCGCGTAGTTCAAAAGGAATACGTTATGTAACCACGAAATTCGCGTGTGCATGTACAAAACATGACGGCTTAGCATGGTTGCCAGTTGCGCTTATAATAAGCGTATTTGGGCTTCTTTTTTAGACGAGCCGCTTATAGAATTTTCCAGTCGCTTGTCGCGTTTTTTCGGCTTATTTGCATTTTATCAGCAAATATAGTTAGTTTAGTGTTCATCGCGTTCACCAATAGCACGTTTGTCGTTCACTAATAGCGCGTTTGT
This sequence comes from Rhipicephalus sanguineus, assembly GCF_013339695.2. Lineage (NCBI taxonomy): Eukaryota > Metazoa > Arthropoda > Arachnida > Ixodida > Ixodidae > Rhipicephalus > Rhipicephalus sanguineus. The sequence continues at coordinate 75,694,937 of NC_051183.1, read as the reverse complement.
CGATGACTTCGAGTAGTTTAGTGTTGAAGTAAAACATACGTTTGGGGAATCGACAAGTAACGATAATCATGCACTGGCAAACGTGCATTCAACCGAATGGAGACTATGGAGACAATGTTAAAAAGTCAATATGTGCTTTCGTTCATAGTTGCGCATATTTTCGCTGTAAAAAATAAGCACAGTGATTTTGTCAACTCCCCTTCGTATAATGAGTGACATTTTTTACTATAATTGAAAATATTTTCGAGAATGGGAAAATTCATTAAGTTTTCGCTTCTTTTCGGCTTTCTCGCGAAAGTCGCGCCGCTTTTTTGGGAGGCTTCTTTTTGGGATGATTCTTTACTTCTTAGCTCGGTCGCCATCTGGCCACTTTGCGGCTTAGAGAAATGTATTTAGTGGAGTCATATTTATTGCTACTAGAACATAAAGGACAGTGTGCTAGACCACGCCAAAACATGTAATAGGCACATTACGCTGCATCAGGTTACGTTCAAAACTTCAACTAGCTCATCTTATCGCCACGTCTCCGGGGCCCTTCTGCCTATTCAGAGGAAAACGAGTCGTCAAAAAAGATTGACGCGAATTGCGTTGCGCAGCACTCTGAACGCTTATTCATATCATAATTGCCCGCTGGCGATGGTTCAAGGAAAGATTTTGTTTTCTTTTTTTGTATTGAGGAACAGTCGACATGTGTGAGGAGAGCTGCGCAGCATTTCGAGCGCAGCAAAGTGATCACGTGCACTCTCTGTGACGTAACGTCTTTGCTTCAGGCTGCAGTGTCTGTTAAACAAAGATTAACTAATAGAGAAGAAGACGTTAAGCCTACTTGTCTTCCGGCTACAACTGTAATCACGGCGCAACGCAGAACACGAAAGAAAGGTCTGTTCAGACAACCAAGCTCTGACATCTCGTTATTCTCATAAAATTTGCACTTAAGATTCAATAGAAAACAACGTGCGAGCGAAAGAAAGAGCATTACTCACACTGATCACACAGTTGGTACTTTAGTTAAGTGTTATCGGAAATGTTGATTTGCGCTAATTATTTTAAAACTCATGGCAACGTCATTTGCGGAAGCTTTATATGCTGCATGAGTGAAGAAATCCGCCTTCCCGCGTCCGCGTGAACACTGATGGTGTCAAAAGCGACGTGTGGCTCATGCCCTCATACTAACGGTGAGAATAAAAGTTTAATCGGTAATAAGATGTGAAAATAAGTGAATTAAAGTACTAGTTGTACGTCAAGCGATTAGGGTAGTTAATAAAATGCACAAGGTGAATCAAATATTGATTAGCAGGGTATCAAACATGACAGCATAGGCTTTCACTAGTAGTTCCCTCAGCGTTATCTTAAGGAATTGTCAGTTTAGGGCGGAGCTGCCGTGCTTTTCGTTATGCCGTAAACTATCATCATCATTAACCGGCACGCTCTCTCTTCCTTCACTTCAACTTCGTCCTCTTCTTCATCTTCTGCCTCGCTCCCGGTGCACGCGCGCCGATTCGTCCGGTGTGGGATGCAATAACTTTGATGGGTGAGCGAACGAGTGCAGAGAGAGAGAGAGAAAGAAAAAAAAAGGATAGTGAGAAGAGGACACAAAAAGAGATTGAAAAAGAAAGAGCGAGCATTGCCATGTATATTACTGTATAACAAGAGGTGGGAAAGGGAAGTATGGGTGAGGAGGAGGGCAACGCCATCAGCTCCGCTGCTTACTCAGTCTTCGCACCACTAGTGCGTCGCTGCCCCCTCCCCCTTTTTTTTACACGTACCTAATATTTTATCACGCCTTCATTACTTCAGTCATTCTGTAGGTTTGTGGTCATGCAAGAGCTTCAATATTATCCCCATGGCTTGTACAAATACCCAGTGCCATCTGATTCAGTTATAACGCGCAATGGATTGTTTAAACGGTTAATGGGATTACGCCTCATGCGTTCACCCGAAATTCACGTGTTATTTATATTGTGTTATATTATTAGGTATAAAAATTAAATTAACGCTATTTATGTGGTGTTTTCTCGCACGGAACTCACATAAGTTATTCGGGATATATGTAGACAAAGCTCGCGTTGAGACTGTCTATACAAGACTTGTAAAAGGTAAAAAGATGTTTTGATCTAATATGGCCAAAAATCTTGCGAACTAAGCTTTTTTTTCTGTCTAAAGCTCAAGAGAAACACTAAAACAAGGAATATCAAGAACGAAAGAGGCAACCGACGATAAATGTAAAAAATATGATCACAGTTCCTTTACTGTTAATTCTCTACTCTCTAGGTTATGCATCTTTAGGTGCATGCAGCTTGACAGTCGAGTTTATCGATTGCTATCTCAAAACGTTTTTTATCACTGAATTGAGGTACGGCTCACTAAACGTCCAGCAAACCAGCAGTCAGTGACCAGTGTAGGAGGGTGGCGAGGGGGGTAATTTCAGAGTGAATGAACTCGAGTTTATGCTGAAGATATGCGCGTTGAAAAAGCAAAGCTGACTGAGCGCTGCGGTCAGCTAACCCCGCCAACTCTATCACCCCAACCTTGTACATATACATCTCTTTTATTTAATGTGTGTGTGTGTGTGTGTGTGTGTGTGTGTGTGTGTGTGTGTGTGTGTGTGTGTGTGTGTGTGTGTGTGTGTGTGTGTGTGTGTGTGTCGTGAGACATTTTGCAAGCGCCAAAGCCTCGAGCAAAGCTCTCGGGTACAAGGAACCGAAAGCGGGAGCTACGCGACCCTGACCGTGAAAACAGAAAAAAGAGAGGATGGCAGGCAACAGGCATACGCGTACGCTTTCCTTATTACGATTTCTTCTTCTTCGTTTGTATGTATAAAGTAGTAGCATATTTTCCTCCTAAAACGCAGCTCCACTCTAACTTCAGTACATCACGCCGTTTTTGTCGTTTTGTACATCGCAGTAAACGCAGGAATTCGAGGGTGTGTCGAAGGCTCGCTTTAACAGCGCGTACGTCACAGTGACGTCAGCTCAGCCCGCCGGAGTGCGTCAGTATTGCGTCCGAGCGGCGGCAATTATTCTGGTACCGAGCCAGCAGGCCTCTTTCAAAGGAGCGGCGACTCTCTGAAGCAACAGCGAAGGCCTGCCTGTCCCAGCGAAAGAAGTTAAAGAGCGGGAAAAGTCGCGATAGTGTAAACGTTCCCATCGCTGAGACAGCTTTAACGCGCGGTAAAGCGTCGTCTTCGTCGTCTTGACTGGAAGCCGCGATAAATCCGCCAACGGCTGTGATGCCGTTGGAGGTGTCCGCTTGCTTTGTGTATTGTCCGAGTGACCGTTCATGAAAGTCTTGCGGGAAATACTAGTGCCTTGGTCTCCGTTGCTCGTTAAAGGAAGCGTGTTGTTTTTCAACTCGAAATGTCCTCAAACGGCCTCTAAACAACCTATCAAAATACCAAAAAAATATAAAACAAGCCCGTTATTCTCTCCTTGCGTTTTCCCCTCAGTTCTTGACGCGTGCAGTTTGTTTATGAGACTTCCTGTGGAAATCAGCTCTAGATTGGTCCATAATACCAGCGATATCAGTTGTGAAATGCCTTCTACCCTGCTTTGCCGTGCAGTCGCACGGTCATTATATCATGTCTCGCGTGGCTATCGTGCGCGATCATCTGATTTCACTTCGTTATGTGCGTTGTCGACTGCGCAAGCGAAAATGGCAGCGTGTAGTCGAGAAGGTCGAAATCCTGACAGGATCAACACTTAGTGCTGACATTGCCCACGTATTTTGTGAAGAAATAAGTGGCGAGGAGGAGACAGCATCTGTAGGAAGGGCAGTGAAAGCGAGAAAGAAAGAACCGCCTCCTCTTGGAGTGCCCCAACTTGGAGTGGTTTAGGGGCCCCTTAAGGCCCTGCAGTCGGACAAGAAAGAAAACTCACATTGTGTGGCGAATCAGAATAAGATTTAGCTCGTCTTCTTGCTGAAGATGATGTCGTCAAGCTCACGTGTTTCGGCAAAAGTAAAACAATCAGAGCTGGTATCCATAGAAATATTTTATTCGTATTTTTCGTTATTATTTTATTCGTACTGAGGGCATAGTGCGTGGAATGAATGAATGAATGAATGAATGAATGAATGAATGAATGAATGAATGAATGAATGAAAACCTTCATTGTCGCAAAGAAGTTCTTCAGGCGAAGGTAGAGCCCTAAGTCCTGGGCCCCTTGCGGCCTTTGCCATTTTGCGAGCTCTGTCAATCAGCTTGAGCTGTTCTTTTGGCTTCGAGCGGGACAGCGCAGCCTCCCACTGCTCCGGTGTTGGTGTGTCGATTATTGGCGCTACTTTATGCCTCTTGACAGGCCCATTTAACGTGGTAAAGCGTTGGGTGTTCTCCGGATAGCGGAAAATTATTGCCATATGTCCCCAGATAGATTTTGCTAAGCGGACTCAAATTGGGATATTTATTAGTCTGAAGTTGCCTCCGGGCAACTGACTGCTCCCTACAAAGGTCTTTGTAAGGGGGGCTGTATATTATTCATATATCTGTTTGTGATACCGACAAAGCTTTATTTTCTTGCCTATTTCGCAGCATTACGGTGATCCAGCTGGTGATGCGTGCTCTGATTGAAGAGAATCCGCGGCGGTCGCATTTCGATGGAGTTTAAATGCTAGAGGCCCGTGTACTGTGCGATATCAGTGCTGGTTAAAGAACACCAGATGACCGAAGTTTCCGAAGCCTTGCACTAAGGCGTGACTTACAATTATATTGTGGTTTTGGCCCGTAAAAACCCCAGTAAAGTATTATTGAAAGAAGCGCTAATCGTTAATTCACTCTGCCACATGGGTATAGGCACTGTCCGTGGGGCGGATCCAAGCGGAAAGAGGAAAAATGTCTTGCGCTGTTTTTAATCGTCAAAAGTTTCCCGCGCCTTTACGTTTGTAGCGAACATCTGTGCATACGTGCCACGTTATTCCCTGCTCGCTTGATTGCCGAGACGAACCGCGCGAGTTTTCCTGCTGGCTTGAGCCCATGACGTGGGAATGTCTGATCGCCTCGTCCCACAATCAAAAGCGTTGCGGATCCCCATCACGTCTTCTTACGCGGTCGCATTGCACAAGCGGGCGTCTGTGAAAAAAACACCCTTATATAAGGCAGCAACTGTAGAGGGGGGAGAATAATGATCTTCACAGCGGTCGTTATGAAATATGCATTATGAAAAACGTTACGTCGAGATCTAGACAAAACCAATCAATTCGGGCTTCTTTTTTTATTGACATAACAAAGAAGTATATGTGGACGCGCAGACTTAGGCTTACACTACTGCCACCGTTTTGCAGTGTTGCTCAGAATTGTTCAGAGTTAAGGAACGCAATATACGACGCGTTTTCCCTTGCCCAGAGCACGGAAAACTAAGGACTATGCAGAGTGCAATCATGCAGCAAGTGTAAATTGTCCAAGGGTTCATAGGCGGGCTAGTTGCTATAGATTTGTTGCGAAAACCAGGCAGCGCAAACGAACGAAGACACAGAAGGATCAGAACGCAAACTGTCGCGTTCGTTTGCGCTGCCAGGTTTTCATAATGCATAAATTGTTCATCTTGTTCCACCAAGTAAACGGCACATTTTTGTTTTCTTGAAATACACCATTCTTAGCTAACGGAACACGCGGTGAACGTGACTGAGATGGTTCACTCTTGGTGGGACATGTTTGCGAGCATTTGCCAACGACATCGTTGAACCTACGCAAAAAGAGATTAGGAGTGTTTGTTGGAGTGGCTTAAGAAATGGTGTTAAGAGGAACGATTCTTTGGTATCGCTTTAAAATAATGCAGCACTATTCCACTCCTAACAGTGCTATTATTTATGTTGAAAGTATGTTTGTGTTATGGTTTACAGACATTATTACTGTTTTATGCGCATTTGTTTAGTGTTTTACTTGTACCCTAATGCATTCTTTCATCTTGCTGCGTAATCTTTTCCGCTAAAAGATCAGTGTAGAAACTCCACACAATTTGTATTAAAACTCGAATAAAGATGTAAAATAAAAATATAAAAATAAAACAACTTAGCTCTTTCCTGCCACAATAATCATCCTGTACAACCTTGCACGACATGGAAGAGATGCATATACACCGAGAATAAGGTGGCGCATTAAAGCATCGAAGCTTGTCAGCGTTGCCCTGGAGCCCTCCACTAAGGCGTGCTTTTTGATCGGATCGGGGTTTTGCAACGTAAAATCCCAAGATTGACTTAATTATTTTGTGAATGTTCACTTTGCTCGGCTGATGCTCTTCATATATGTGGCTGTAGCTATTACAACAGTGACAGACTTGGAAACGTCGTCCTCTACGTTGGGTAAAAATATATTGCATTGCGTTGGAAACTGATAAACCCAACCTTAATATACTTAACTTTTTGCGTTCGAGATCATGCGCGACTCATTTGGCACCAAAGCGTAAGCTCACGTTTCCATGCTCAAATATTTTCAACAGCGGTACATCAGGGCTTCTAAAAATCGATCGTATCAATTGATAACCTTGAAACGACGTGTGAGAAACACCCCCGTGTGTATCTGCATTCCCACGCCGCGATTTTGAAGCGAGATGTACGGAATTGTAGGCGACGAGTTGTTTAATGTTGTGACTCATTACAATCAGTTCATGAAAGTCTAGACCATGTAACCTTTCTTCTTTTCAACAGTGCTGCCGCGTTGAATACGCGTTAAAGGAGAAGTGGGTTCCGATAGATGGTTAAATCAATCAATCAATCAATCAATCAATCAATCAATCAATCAATCAATCAATCAATCAATCAATCAATCAATCAATCAATCAATCAATCAATCAATCAATCAATCAATCAATCAATCAATCAATCAATCAATCAATCAATCAATCAATCAATCAATCAATCAATCAATCAATCAATCAAAGCTTTATTTCCGAACTCATTACAATTTGTTGGGGGTTTTTACAAACACTACTCCGTTTGAAGAGACGCAAACCCAGAAAAGCCGCGTTTGAGGCGTTGTTCTGTGCCCCAGTCATCTCTGCTTCGCATGCGTTCAAAACAAAGCGCAAAATTCAAGTTGGAACTAAGGGTCAATTCGAGAGCTTCAGTGGACCAGTAAGTTTAGGGCGTCCGAAGAAAAGAGGCCATTATCTTTATCGCCACTTAATTCTTGCTTGTTAAAGAAGTCGTTTCTTTCTTTATTTTTTTTTTTTCGTTTTAAGAAGCGTTACGCGCAGAGATCTGCTCTAAATATAGCTTCCCTACGTATACACTCCCACCCTGTAATTACAGTGGAGGGCGTACTTTCCCCGAGTCGAACGATAGCTCTATCCCGACGCGCGTCGATCGAATGAGAGGTCGGAAGACCCTAATGACGTCATCAAACAGAGGCACCTTTTCTCCATGAGACGCCGATGTGGTCGATATGCTCGTCAAAACAAAGCGATGTTGGCGCAGTGGCGGCGGGCTTTCTGAAAACCGTTTTGGCTCGGCTGAAGGACTGATTGAATACTGTGTTTTGGTAGAATCGTTCGTCCTTCTTCTCATCAGGTCAAGATTATCTGTCGACATGCGTGTTTACGAAACCCTGGAGAGCCGGTAAGGCATATGTTGCGATAATCATTCGGTAATCTCGTACTTGCCTCTTCCGGTAGTTACTGTCACTTCTCTGTGGCGCCCTAAGCAGCACGCGTCTTTACTTCCACTGATGTCGTAAATTGTACCGTGCATCATTCACTACATTAGGATCCTGGTAAAGGTATATTCTAAAGCGTTTGTATAGGAGCTCATCAGGTCATATAAGTTGGACAGCCTTATTTTTATGGCAGTGAATACTATAGTCTTGTATAATATTAACATTTTATGTAGGGGTCTGAGGGATGGCCCAAAGTTTCGTTGCATTATACTGCATTGGCCTAACGTCCAGCGGTTGTGACAGTGATTCTTTCAGTGGAGCAGCGTTCAATTGTTGTAGACATTCAGCCGCCTTCAATTCTAGACAATTGTTGCCATGTAGACATTGTTGCAGACATGTTAAGTTGTCCGCGTTCTATCCCCTAACGTCAGAACTATATTTCATGCTCGTGAGGTAAGGAATACTTTTTTTCCCATCACGACATACATATGAATACAAAATGCCGGAAGCGCAGCAACGTTTCTTTCACATGATGTTAAACAACGGAGTGGTATGAAAGTTAGGCAAGAGAGGGGGGGGGGAGTCAAGGGTGAGCTGACACTTGAGGCACCTGTTCGAGAGTGATCCTGTTCTCCACTTCACCGAGTTTGAGAACAGCGCCAGCCATGCACTAAAACGCACCACACTTCTGAAAAATCCAAGTGGAGTGTCAAAGAGTAACGACCACTTCGGTCAAGGGGTGGCGCTACCATCTACTTTCTTCTATCGAAGGAGTAATAATGACATTCTGTGATGAATAAGGGGTTGATTATAGTCATGCATGTTCTCGTGATGACCTCGCCACTTTGCGATGGACTCCCGGCCCTTCCCGTCTACCCTTTGTGGATGCCTTTAAAGGTCAAATCAATGATGATTATCCGTGAAGTAACCCGCATTGTGCTTCTATTGACCACGCTTGTGTTCGTGCTTCTTGTTATTCTTATGCAGGTCAGCTCGAGTATTATGGTAGAGAGGTTCCCCGTGTCGGAAGAAGCCATACTTCGCACCGACCCCAGGCCCGTGTGGACCGCGGTCTGGCAGGAGTCTCTGGCTGTCTCCATACCTTCGCTTCTGCCTTCCTTCCGCAAAAATTCCTAACAAACGTCTTCCCCGGCGGGCATTTGTGACAGCCCACCCTCTCTGTGAACTTCGCAGCATTCCGTCGACTCTTCTTACCGGTATGTGCCTGGTACTAGAGAGTTTGAGAATTGGGGACCCAAGACGCTGGGTCCCCAAGCTGCGTTGGGCAGCCTGCGCTTGCGTACGGATGATCAGCAGAGTTTGAGAATTGGGCCAACGCAGGCTGCGCGTTGGGTCAAGCGCACGGAGCGCCACACGTGACGAAATTAAAATCATGCGAGACGCGGTTCATACTGCGCCGTGGCCCGCGCTGCGTCTGTGTCTTCTCGCTGGTGACAAAAGACGCCTTGGGGACCCACGCTAGTTTTCAATTTTTGCGTCTTGAATCAACGCGAGTGCAAGAGCCGTAGAGTGGCTTGGGTTCTGCGCATGCGCCCTGGCGGCTCGCAAGCTTATTGGGTCCCCAAGCTCCTTGTGGCCCCAATTCTCAGACTCTCTACTGTCGGAAAAATTTGCTGGCGCAGCAGTGACATCTCAATAAAACTGATTGGTGTTAACGTGATAGCTCGAAAAAATGGATAGGTGCAACGGCGATCGCTCGAAAGAAATGGGCTGGTGTAACAATGATAGGGCAACAAAATGATTTGGTGTAACAGCAATTGCTCAGAAATATAGTCTGAAATAAGGTTGCTAGCTCGAGAAAAGTGTGCAGATGAAACAGTGCCTGAAATTCTTACAAATTTATTATGTGTGTACTCTCAAGGCCAATGACGTTGCATAGTGCAGGAGTTGAAAATTTGCGAAACTGCGCAGCAGCCAAAATAACAAGTGAAAATTTAATGATGTTTAGGCTTCCCATACTGGGTCCTTGTTTACGATGACGTAATTGAAGAAACCTTCAGAGAGGACGAAGTGGGGTCGACAGACACCGTTGCGGTGTGTGACGTCTTCATGTTTCCTTCCTGAAGCACTGTTCGCTTCTGCTCTAATGATGTCATTCACACCACTTGGGTGTGAACCTTGAGAAAAAAATTTATATGTAGGTTTTAATGGCGTCTCGTGAAACTTGGGAAACCTTCTTCGCAGGTCGACCAGGAGTAGTTGGCATATTTTGCCGCCATGAACGGAAATAGTCAACAGCTACAGCTTGGCTTGGCCGCCAAGCTGACTTGTGCTGGCTCGGCTGCCTGCATAGCGGACGCCATCACTTTTCCTCTAGATGTCGCCAAGGTTCGGTTGCAGGTGAGGTCACCTCTGTCGTGCATTACGAACAGAACTTAGTCTTAGCGTTCCGTCTTCTTGATGCGCGAACAACTTGTACGGTGGCTTTATAAATCTCAATGCAGGCGACATCACTTGGTGACGGTCATTGCGCATGCTGTTTAACTTATACTTCCGCTGAGCTTTCATATTTAATAGTCGTTTAACTCTTTAAGGCACGACCAAAGAACGAAGATGCTTAATGAATGCAAAATTTGCCTATCTTATCCGCAAAACAAGCACACGCATGCATGTGCAGTCTATACGTGAACCAACCTTGCTGTAATGACGAACGCTTCCGCCACTGGCTCGTTTACAGGGTCGCCACTCGATGCGTCAAACTGTTACTGCTGATAAGTTTCAGTAGTGTGATCTCTCTTCTTTATTCATGCGACAATTTTCGAGCTAGCAACGGGGGGCCACTGTAATTGAAGCATTTTGCTGTCTCGAAAAATAAAAGGCGGTAAAAAGAAAGCCGCTATATTTTGTAGCGACTGCTGACGATTTTGCACTTAGCACACCCATTTCAACTACATTTCTGCGAGCTCCGTTCTCTCTTTCCACCTTGCTTTCTCTATTCATTTTCTCTCCTCCGCCCCCCCCCCCCTCTTCAGTGTAGGGTAGCAAGCCGGGTACAACCTGGTTAGCTCCCTGCCTTTATTTTGTCTTTCTCTCTTTGTTTGTATAGTTCACTTCAGCGTCACAAGATGGCGCCACCAGCATTGCCGCACTTGTTGGATTTTTCATGTCCCGGCGTTCGGGCAGTTGGAAAGCGTTTACGCATGGTCTCAAACTGTACTGATGAGTTTTTTGGAAGTATAACTACCACTGGCGCTTCGTAATCTCAGCAAGTCTTAATGTTGGGCTGTGCAGCGGTCAGCGAAAACAAAGATTGTGGTCATTTTGAACGAGTGGACGAGTATGGCTGATGTGTGGTTCCCTGTATCTTTCACTCCAGATCCAGGGCGAGGGCTCGACTGGCTACACCAGGTCGAATCTCAAGTACCGCGGTGTGCTAGGCACCGTGGCGACCATTGCTCGCCAAGAAGGACCCGCCCGGCTGTACGGTGGCATCGGCCCGGGCCTCCAGAGGCAGTTCTGCTTCGCCACTGTGCGCATCGGCTTCTATGACAGCGTCAAAGAGTCATACAGCATGGCCATTCTCGGTGAGTGCAGTCGATGTGTGTTATCCTTAAGCTAGCCAGAGTTTCCCAAGGCAGAGGAGGCAGCCTGATGCGACATTGCCTATGAGCGCTGTGTCAATACCAATAAGTTTCAATGCGCCTGCGTGCGTTGCTTTTCTGTCTATATATTTATTGATGTGGCGCCTTCAGAAATAAATCAAATGTTGGAAGTTAGCGCTGTGTCCGTGTCGTTCTCCTCTCCTATGTCTTTTTTTACCAAGGGCGCGAAAATAGTAAAATACATGGTGGACGGAACGAACGGATTAACATGCGCATCACAGGCTAAATTTAAGTAGATTTAGCCTGTGATGCGCATATGTACTGATTCTAACTGAATCAGTACTGATTCAGTTAGCCCTCATTTACTAACTGTGCAGACAGGCATAATGAGAGACTGCTGAATGAGCGATTGACTGGCAAATAACTCTCTTGCAGGCCACAACAAGGGCGGCAACTCTGCCTCCGTGCTGGGCGTCCGCATCCTGGCTGCCGTCACCACGGGCGCGATGGCCGTCGCTACGGCGCAGCCCACCGACGTGGTCAAGGTGCGCATGCAGGCACAGTCAGGCACCGCTCCCCGCCGGTACCGAAACTCTTTCCAGGCGTACCGCACCATCGGCCGAGAAGAGGGAGTCCGAGGACTCTACAAGGGTGAGTGCTCGTCGGCCGGTACATGTGTGTCTGAGGACAGACCCAGCTGACCATGAAGAAGCGAAAATTCCATTTGTATGCTATTTGTACGTGAAAAACGTCCAGGGTCGAATTCACCTAAGATGACTCGAAGCCGAGAGCCATCTTCTTTTTCGTTTTATTCGGGGGTCGATTGTATTGATCCCTCAGCCCCGAAAGCTTTTTGCACCTAGCCTGGTTTTGCACTGCCTCCAGGATCGGAGGCATTGCAAGCTTTCTGCACCTAACGTACCCCCAGTATTGGCCCAACTGTGACCACGCGATGATGTCATTGGATGACGTGATCATGTCACGTCAAGTGATGTCGCACTGTCGTAACTTTGACGTCATGATGACGTAACATTTTCAATCTTTGACGTCATGATGATGATCTTTTGCTCTGATGAATATAAAGGCTACGTAGGCTATGGCAAGATTACAATTCTGCTTTGCCAACACGCGGGATTATTAGGCTTATATATGAGATAATCTTCGTTGCTTAGCGTTAGGGACGGTTCGCTTACGCAAGCGTCTTCTCTGTGCGGCGACGCTTGTCCTGTGTGTTACTTTGCTTTTGCTTTGCCTCTTTTTGCACTGTTTTTCCCGTTTACAAACGTGTGACCAACTAGCCCATCGAACCACACTTCTGATGTTTCTTCGTTTGCCTCTCTTTTTTTTTTTTTTGGCGCCCCTTTAGGCATGCTTCCTAACATCGCTCGCAACAGCATCGTCAACGCGGCCGAGTTGGTGTGTTACGACAGCGTCAAGGAGGCCATCCTGTCTCGGGGCCTGCTGGGGGACAACATATCGTGTCACTTCGTGGCCGCCTTCGGAGCGGGCTTCTGCGCCACCGTGGTCGCCTCGCCCGTGGACGTGGTCAAGACGCGGTACATGAACGCCGGCGCCGGTCTCTACTCGGGCGCCATGGAATGCGCCGTGCGCATGTTCCACGAGGGCGGCCTCATGGCCTTCTACAAAGGGTGAGTGAGCACAGCACGTGTGCAGTGCGCAATTAGGGAACTATACAGTACATTCTAGTCGAGGAACGTTTGACGTGAATAAAGGAGACAGATCAATCCTTTTATTAAAGTGCAGGGAATTGTGCTTGCGCATATGTGAGCATCTGCGTGCTTCAAATTGCACATCAAATGAAAAGAAAAATAGTGGACATAAACGGCCTGAGTGGAGGAAAATGGACAACATTCATTTGGTTGACAATGCATATTCTACACATTTGATTGACAGTACTCTAATATATCAAATTCATACCAGGTATGCTTCTCAAGCCACGTCTTTCAACTGCAAGATATTATCATAAGTGTGTGTGAGCGAGAGATAAACGAAAGCGAAGGTCAGGGAAGCTAACCAAGCAACTGCTCCGTTGGCAACCTTACATTTGGTGATGAGTACACGTGGAGCAATAGAGAAAAAGAAAAGCGGGGAAAATGACAAAAGGTGTTGGTAATGGGAGCACACAATACATGAACTCGCGCTAACATTTAACGACCGTTCGAGAAGCCCAGTCCACATTAGGAAGAACAATAGAGATTTTGCGGCCTTTTGCATTCGAGAATGCCTATACCAAGTTCTCAGGATCCTTTTCTTCGGCAGTGGTCTTTCATCAAAGCGGAAGAGCTTAGCTTGCAGGGCGTATCGCATACACTGTCGAAGGATCGGGAGTGGCACAGCAGGCGTTCAGTTGTCCCCTCACAGCCGCAAAAGTTGTTTGTGGAACTGATGGCCATTCCTAAAATAATGCCAGTGATTTCCTCATAAATTAGAGCGTAAAAACCAAAATGGCCTGAAAAACGTTAGAAGCCCCTAAACAACCTCTGAAGATACACAGAACGAGCGTGTTATTCTCTCCTGGCGTTTCTCGTCTTTTCGGCACGACTCACGATTTCAGCAGTATCATGTTCATGTAACGTAATGATGCAATAAGCTCTCAATCGGTCCGTAAGCGAGAGATATCAGCTGTGAACTGTCTCCTGCCTTGCTTTGCCATACAGTCGCACGCCGTTCTGCCTTGTTTCGCATGACTATCATGCGCGATCAGCTGAATTCGCTTCGTTCTGTGCGCTTTCGACTGTGCAAGCGGAGATAACAGCATGCAGCGGAACATCGCGAAATCCTCATAGGTTCGACGTGTAGTCCTTACATTGTGTACGTGTTTTATGAAGGAGTGAGTAGCGAGAAGGAAACAGCGCCTGTAGGAAGGGTAGTGAAGTCAAGAAAGAAAAAAAAACTTTCTCGTCTTTGAACTCGGAGAGCTTTAGAGGCCTTCTAAGAAAGCGAACTTGCCGATGTCCAGATTAGAAAAAAAACTGCTTAGAAGAAGTTTGTTTTTTAGTAGGAATGTTTATTTTGTTTGTTTCGCTATACCTGTCACACTGAAACAATGACCCTTTCCTCTTTCACGCAGGTTCACACCTTCATTCGTTCGGCTAGGTTCCTGGAACATCTGCATGTTCATCACGTACGAACAGCTGAAGCGACTGTTCCACTACATGAACAGCGGTGACACCTCGTCCAACTGTCTGATTGTGGGCCAGGACAAGTACCATCTATCCCGATACTCTGTGCTGGCCGAGCCCAGCGCCGCCATTATCCTTTAACTCTGTACATATGCCCCACATACCTTTCTCATTTCACGTATCACGCATCTAGGAAAGAAGGACAGGATGTAGGCTAGTACGCGTTCATGTCTAAATCCTTTGCACTCACCGCATTCAGTGGACGTGCCACGGAAGACACGTTCAAGTCAAAGTTATCGCTACGTAAGAAATCATCACTTACTGAACAGCGTTGCCTAGCATCGAAGAAAGAATGACGGGATATACCCAGTATAGGCTAGTACGTGTTCATGCCTGAATCCTTTGCACTGACGACATTCAGTGGACGTACCACAGGGGGCACTCTCCAGTCAAAATTATCGCTTCACTACGCACGAAATTTTCACTTACTGAACAACGTTTGCCTGGCATCTAGAAAAGGAATGACAGGATTTACCCAATATAGGCTTGTACGCGTTCATGCCTAAACTTTTTTGCACCGGCGACATTCATTAGACGTACAGCAGATGACACGTTCCTGTCAAAATTATCGCTACGTACTAATTTCGTCACTTCCTCAACAACATTTGCCTAGGTCCATTGGTTAAGCACAGCAGGAAAAGTTTGCAAGCTGAAGTAGTGACGTGAACATAAGAGAGAGACGCACCTCTGTCGATGTCAGTGCTTTGTGCTGAAAACCTTTCCTGCCATGTCAGGTACCTTACAAGCCAGAAACTCTAATTGTGTTTGCCGTCACATTAACATAGTGGTACCCAAACGCAGGTAGAAATCTAGAAGTCATCCATCATCGTCACATTTTCTATATATGAGGAGGGAAGTAGACGAATTATCGCTATTATAACACTAGAATGGAGTCGAAGCAAACGTGCAGTCCTCTATCATGACCTCATTATCTCAGCTTTGACTCGCTTGGAGACAGACACAATTATCTGTCAAGCACGAAATGTAACCTAAAAGGCGACAGTGCCGCTTTATTATTTTGCAGTTAATACACCTTCAGTGCATTTTAACGAAAAAAAATCGTATGTCATCAGCCTTGCGCGAGGAACACCGGAACATTAACATCATTCTGCCGTCCCAGCTGACGACGCAGTTATCACCTCATTGTGCCCTCATCGTCGTGTTGATCACAAACAACTTCAGGACGGCGTTGTACTCCGGACTTGTCGATGTTTTGTTTCCTGCAGTAATTTCTATCTCGAGATGATGTCACCGAATGTTACGCCCTCAATACTACCACCTTTTTGGCGCCTTGTTTCCGGGCATGACGGCGATTGTAATAAAAATCCGTATATTTTTTATCTGTGTTGTTCTCTTGTCTTCTTTCTGAGAATTGTGTGTCTTGCCTGATAATGCATACTAGTGGAACCTCAAAACGCGACTTTCATGCACACAGGCTATCTCATGGAACTCTATCATGGGCCCATTCAGACAGCAAAATGACCATGATCACGTGCCTTTATATGCAGCTTTCAGGATTAATTTGCTCCTTTCGTGTACCTTCTCTCGCCCAAGGTAACAAGAATAGATAAGCAAGGCAGATCAGTAGGTTTATTTTCTGGAATTACTGGACGCCTGGATACAATACACGTCGTCATGCACGATCCAAAATTAATTTTCGAAATTAGAAATAGATTGTTTCCAGAAATTAATTTAATCCAAAATTAATTTCTTGAAAGGACACTAAAATAAACATGCACAAAGTTCAAATTATAAATGTGTTAAGTCGCAAACAACGTGTCGTTAATGTGGCATCAATAGATCAGTTATTAGGCCAAGAAATCGGCGTCAAAAGTTCATTTGGAGCCTGAACCTTCCGGTGTAGGCTTGTCGTTGTCACGTCACGGAATACAGGGTGTTGTATTTTTCTTTTTTTCGCTGCTTTATATCCACTTTTCTTTCACTTCAGCGTTTCTTTGTGGCATGCCATATCTGCCGTCACAGTGTGCATTGTCGTGTCTACTGGCGTACCATGCCTAACGTCTATAGCCACTCTAGTAGCGGCTTTTAACCCCCTGTTGCTAACACACACGACACGTTTTCTCCCGAATATCCATTTAAAACTCTTCCAAAGCTATATACCTACGCGAAAGTGTCTTACCTCGGCGATGACACGCGAAATGGGCTTCATCGCGGTGCTAAGACAGTAATGCACTCATTCTAAAAAAAGACAGGGCGTGCAAACACGGACACAAGGAGGAGGTCAGGACACCACAAACGCCGACTAACAACTGAAGAGACGCACAACGGCTGAAAAGAAAGAAGGCACGAAAACTTATCTGCGCATGCCCATGCAACCGGCGAACCTATCAATCCGGCACGCGTGGCGGTCTACGTGGAAGATAACTGTTAAGGCATTTGATTTCATCTTTATGCAAGTTAATCGACGGTTGGCTCACGCATGCGCTACCACTACTCTCGATATACCATGCTTCAATCATCAGGCGCGTTTCTTCATTTCTATGCCGGTACAACACTGCGCATTCATCGACTTTTGGCGTGCACTTACAATCTCGACAATGTAAAGATAGATTAGAAGGTGAGCCTCCTGTTAGCGATCTCTTATGTTCCAACAATCTCTGGTTAATGCATCGGCCCGTCTGTCCTACGTAGAAGTGGCCGCAGCTGAAAGGGATCTTATACATCACACTCGTACGGCAATCAGTGAATCAGTGAATCAGTGAAATTTGTGCGTCGTATGCAAAACGCATACGCAAAATGTCGTACGCAAAACGCACAATGGGGAGCGACGCGCACGACATAAAATTGCACCTCGGGAGAGAAAAGTAGCTCGCGCTACGTAGGTTTGTTTGAAATAATTCGCTAGCGAGGACTTCTTTCTCCAATTGTATCATTTGTGGATCTGTTAGTTTAAGTGCGGAGCATTTCAGGGGCCGGGGCTGTCGTCTCATGTCGTCGTTTGACGTCACGCTCAAAGTGCCCAAACTAAGCCAAAATGAGGCGCTTCTGGTTAAGACAATATCAAAATAGGCCAAGAGAGGACGCCACTGCATCAAAAATTAGGGTTTCATTTCCTGCCATGGACCCTGAACAGGCTGCACACTTGGAACGCCAGCGTCGCCGAAGGGCTGATTCGTTTGTGAGGGCTAGCGAAGCGCAGGCGCCGGGACACGGATCTATGAAGGAGAGGAGCAGAGGAGAAACGCCAGAGAATGCGAGGTAACCCTGAGCTCTCCAAAGCCTTACCTTACCTTACCGCCTTACCTTTCTACTTGGAAATCACCCCCCAAAATTATTTTACCAAATGCAAGGAACTGCAAAGAAATTCCGCATATCAAAAAGCAATAGCTTGACTTTTTCATTCGAAGTTGCACCAAAATTTATTTTATCGAAATGCTACGAAGCTTCTGAAAATTGAAAAATTCAATATTTCCAAAGGCTACTTATAATAAAACCTTGCATCTTCGGTCAGATATTACCTCAACATTTATTCTCTCCAAATCCAATGAAATTTCAAAATATCGGAAAACTCAAGGTTACCGCAGGATATACCTATGGGTACCACCTTTCGGCTGTATATTACCCCAAAATTTATTTTATCCAAATACAACGTAAGTTCATACAATAAGTTGAATATTTCCAACGAGCCTCACCTTTTTTAGATAGAAATTACCCCGAAATTTCTTTTATCCATATCAAAGATAAATTCGAAAAATTCAAGGTTTCCAAAGGGTAATAGCCCCGAAAAGTTGGGGTGGCGCCACCTGGCGGGACGCCTAGATGACGTCACGGCACGGACTCTTCGATGCCCGCCCTGACGCGCCGGCATATCATGGGCTTGCTTCGTAGGTTGTTCCGCTGGTTGCGCTTGTCCTTTACCTGTATTAGCTTAAGATGAATGACGAAAACAGCATCGATAATTTTTCTAGTAAAACGACTACAAAGCTATATATTTTTTTCTTCCCATTCGCGAACGGTGCCCGCTTTCCGTCGTGCACACTCTGAAAGGGGTGATCAGGTTTGCTGTTGTGTCGCGCTGCTAACCTCGGGGATGGGTCTGATTCCCGACCACAGCAGCCGCATTCCGATGGTTGTGAAAAGTAACATCCCTCTGCTTAGATACAGGAGCACGTCGAAGAATTCGTGGCGGTCAAACTTAACCTGCAATGTGCCTCACAATCATGTCGTGGTCTTGGCACGCAAGACATATTAGTCACACTATTAGGTTGCGTTGTTCACGGGCGATGGATGATGCATGGATGAATAAACTTTATTTCGGTACCTCGGAACGCGCCCTAGCACGTTGCGGGCCGCTCCCACGTCGGAACAGAAAGACCAAGTCTCTCTGCTGCGTCGCGGGCCCGTTGGACTGCCCATAGTTGTGCTTAGAGTCCGGAGCTTTCCTTTAAAAAATATGATGGCTTCGCCTGCACAAGTGTTATTTGCATCGGACGTATCCGCGATCTGCGGACAGCGTTTCTGTCGGTGTGTGAAGCCCCGCGCACGATTACAAAAAAGCATGCAGTATTGAGTTTCCCATCATATCTCGAAAGCACTCGCCTGAGAATACCGCCGCAGTTGTTGTTTTTCTGTTTCTTCTGTACTGGCTCAGTCATCATTTTGTTTAGTTTCACGTTTTTCTCGCATTAATTTCAGGGCTTCAGTTGACCAAGAAAACAAGTTGCGGTTAATTGCGGAAACTTCTTATTGCTGTCAGATTGTGTCTTCATGCAGCATCGCAGCAACGTCGCTATTACGCTTGCAGAAGTACTAGTTCAGATAGCCAGCTCGTAAATTAATTTTCCCTGCATTTGACATACCCCTGAGCATCATCAACCTTTATGCAGACATGACGTGTGAGACTATTCATTAACTAATTGAGGCGAAGGGCGTTTATTAATACTTGGGCAACCTCGCTTAGAGAGCCATCGAAACAGTTCAGAACGCTCATTTCAACATTCAGGCGTTTGTTTTGCAGACGAGTGCTATCAACAATGCCCCCACGAGAATTTAACATAACCGCTTGCGACCCAGACGTTGATCGGACCAGCAGTTCATGCAAATCAGGGTATACGGTCACATAATTCGAGACGAGTGTTGAGAAGAAATCTTTACATAATCCAAGTATACTAACACCTCAGAAATTCCGAAACTTTTTGTGTGGGGCAGTATTATTTTATTTAATGTTCCGGATGTATTAAGTGGTTGTTTATGACAGACAGATTCACCTAAAGTCATCTGTTGCAGAAAGCGCAATTCTGTCAAATCACCTAGAATATCTGCAAAGGCAGGCATAACTTGTACGATAAACCGCGCAATGTAGTTATCAATCGAAAACGTTCTGATTTCAGTTGTAATTAATCGGGATACATGTTCTAACCGCGGAGTCTACGTCAAGTTGTAATGAAGTCGGAACCATCAGCGTGTGATGTGCGCGCATAAGATTCGTGCTGCCTCTGTGTGCTGTGCGCCCCAAAGAGGGGTAGTGCCCTGGTGTGATGGGTGTGCTAGAAGACGACGACGAAAAGGCTGCGGCGCGTGGAAAGATCCGCGACGAGGTTCCGAGTCGCGTGCCGGCGAAGAAGAGAAAGAAAAGGAGACGGTACAGGGCGTTCGACGCAGTCGGGTGACCGGGCCCGAGTGTCACGCCCTGGGACGCGGTCCACGAGTTGAAGCTACGGGCTTCACGTGGCCGCTGACATCCTCCGCCTCCAACGTTTCCCTTCGGCAAGACGCCACGTTCGTCGTCAGCCTTCGCAAGCCACCGCTGACCTCCTCAAGGATTCCCGCGACGCTGGTCACCTCGCATCGCCCTGCACGTTCTTCTCCCCGACGGGTGAGCCCGTGTCAGCTGACTTTCTTAAGGACGCTCGCTTCTCAGAAACTGTTTTAGTTAATTCTTTCTTTGTTTGCTGTGTTTGCTTTTGTGTGTGTGCCTTTCGTTCATGTTTTTATAAAGTGTTGGTAGAAACCTGCAAGCAGCCTCGTCTGTTTGTTGGGAACGTCCACGTTCCTAACATAAAGGTTTTAAGAACCTCACCGTATAATCATTACACAGCGTAAATTTTATTAGCGCCGATGTTTTCGAGTACGCGGTGAAAACAACGAATGTCTTGCAGTCGTGCATCACCATTTTCACAGTGAATCTTCCGTTCGTACGGGAATTTGCCCATTATAAGCTGTATCATCCAAACTTTCGACAGCTTACTTAACTTTCGCTAGTAGTGTAAACTTCCTCCTTTTACCTTGGGAGACTTGCATCACAAGAATGAGCAGTAATCACCACCGTATGGCGAAAGAGCGGGTACATGCATGGCGGGCGCAGAAGAAAATTTCACCATCTCCCACTAAAGGGAACCATGTGGGAATGCGAAGGAACGCATGGGTCGACTTAACGTTCCGTACATAACGGGCACCTTGCCCGATGTTAACGCGTCCTTGCATGTGGAGCACATCATGAATTCACTGTAGTTGCTGTTGCTGTTACTAGTCACGAACTCTTGTTGGAGCACGCCACGCCGGTTCATCGCGCGTCTGCAGGATCTCGTTCGCCGACGCCATCACATGATTGCTGACATAGTGTAAGAGGGAGAGGCCACATCCTCTTACCCAGCCCCTTACACAGGCCCGAACGCGCTAGCGCATGCCAGCCCACGTGGTTTTGTCTGCGTTACGCCAAGCTAGGATAGCATACGGCAGCCCGGGCCCGTAAAGTGCTCTGCACGTATTATCAAGGCGGTCGAAGAACAAGACGAAGAAGACTTCTCCATGGCGCGAGCGCGCGTTCTGCACGTATCATCATCAAGGCGGTCGAAGAACAAGACGAAGCAGACTTCTCCTCGGCGCGAGCGCGCGCTCTGCACGTATCATCATCAAGGCGGTCGAAGAACAAGACAAAGAAGACTCCTCCTTGGCGCGAGCGCGCGCTCGATATGTTACAGATGGCTGTGGTAGGTTTTAGAAAGCGGACGGTCGCCAACGGAACTACGGACAAAGCCCAGCGCAAAAGCTGCTTCGCATCTAAAAGGCGATCCTCGGCCGCGGAGCAAGCGAGTCCTTGCCGTGACGTCACATCGCCGCGACTGCCGCGCCACCAGTGCTCGTTCTCGAGGCTAATAGACTTTGGAGATATTGTATTTTTCGATTTTGGATAGATTAGGCGTGTTTTGATGCATTCGACTTTGGGACCATTTTCAACTTAAATGACAATCCTCTAGCCTTTGGAAATCTTGCATCTTTCGATTTTTCATACTTTGATTGTTTTTTGATGCATTGGACTTTGGGTCCATTAGCAACCTAGATGGCAAGCCCATAGCTGTTGAAAATCTTGCATTTGTGGATTGTGCATATATTGGTCGTGTTTTGATGCATTACACTTAGGGACTACCTTCAAACCAATTGGAAAGCCAATTAGCCTTTGAAAATCTTGTATTTTTCGATTTTGCATAGATTAGTCGTGTTTTCATGCGTTTGATTTTGGGACCATTTTCAACTTAAATGGTAAGACTATAGAAAATCTTGCATTTTTCGATTTTTCATACTTTGATTGTTTTTTTATGCTTTCGACTTTGGGTTCATTATCAACCTAAATGGCAAGCCTACGGAAATTTTATTATTTTATTTTTCAATGTTATATTAAAATTTGAGGAAAGAAATGGTGTGGGCTTATTTTGAACCAAAAAAGTAATGTAGTAGTAGTAGTAGTAGTGTCTGGCGTTTAACGTCCTGAAAGCAGGATATTATTATGAGAGGCGCCGTAGTCGAGGGCTCCGGAAGTTTCGACCACCTGGGGTTCCTGAAGTGCACCTAAATCTAAGTACACGAGCATCAAACATTTTCGCCTCCATCTAAAATGCAGCCACCGCGGATGGGATTCGATCCCGCGACCTTCATGTCAGTAGTTAAAGAAAAAAGTAAAGGTATACGCTCGGCTAATCAATTTGTTTTTGACTGGGGAAAGTTTTGTTGACTTTAAATAAAATAGATTTTAGGGGTAGTGTTCACCAACCAGTAAAGCCATAGGCTCTCCTGTTTGGTCAAAAATTCTTCAATGATTTGTTTTATCGAATTGTAAGCATGCCTAAAACTGGAGATATAGAAGGCTAAAAGAGACTATAGCTTTCATCATCAAGGACACGAATATTTTTCTGTAGTGCTATACCTACTGAGGCTCGGAAAAAAAAACCCTAGCATTAATTTTTAAGATTATGGCGTGCAACAATGTGGAAACCAACTTGTAAGCGCGGTTCATATCGCCGTTCCAATAGCCCAGTGGCTAGGGTGTTACTCTCGTAAACAAAAGGACGGTGGTTCGAATCGCAACCCGAAACGCAAGGCAATAACCCTCGGAATCCTTGATGGATGCGATTACGGTAAGGGGGTGTGTTCCTTGAATGAAGGACCCTCCCACTTAGGTCTAGTGACCCTCACCTTTATTTCATTCATTGGATTCTTTTTAGTTTCGTCGCAAATTATCGTGCAACCTATATCATGCTCGTTGTTCACTAGCACCCTCACCGAATTGGTGGCGAAACGCTTGGGCGTCGGCTTCCAATACGGGAGGTGCCGGGTTCGATCCCCGGTGCCGGCCGCCCACCCAGCGGTTGCAAATGGGTACAGCCGGGCTTCGTAGTGGTCTTACAGTGCCACTGTGGTGCGGAGCTTAAGACGCCTGGAGGATCCCCAACCCGCTGCACGGGCTCAAGGGTAGCTGCACGAACCGGGGATCCTTCTTTTTTATGAAATATTCAGTTCGAAAAAAAAAAACGAAAAAACACGCACCATAATTTTTAGGCCTGGCTGTGCTTCCTTCGGCGTGTAAGGGTCGGTCAGTACCTTATTGTAGCGGATGCTTCCAAATCCAATGGTGGCCTTGGAAATGCGAGCCGCCATACATGAATGATAATAATAATAATATCTGGGGTTTAACGTCCCAAAACCACGATTTGATTATGAGAGACGCCGTAGTGGAGGGCTCCGGAAATTTCGACCACCTGGGGTTCTTAACGTGCACCTAAATCTAAGCACACGGGCCTCAAACATTTTCGCCTCCATCGAAAATGCAGCCGCCGCGGCCGGGATTCGATCCCGCGACCTTCGAGTCAGCAGTCGAGCGCCATAACCACTAGACCACCGTGGCGGGGCGTATATACATGAATGACGTTATCATGCTATGCCCAGCATTACCGGCAGTGCGAACCACCAGTTTTAGATCCACGAATGGGTTTTAGCCACGGTAACCGCATCACTGCCTCAAACGCTTTGTTTTTGTTTTTTTGGCAAGGCCATCAGCGGGATTCGAACCAGCGACCCTAGGTTTCTGAACCGGGCGCTTTACTGTCTCGGCTACAACAACGCCACAGGAAAAGATGTTTAGAAGTTGCACTGCACATTACCGCATACACACATGTAGCGCATGCCTGTTGCTGGAGCAGTAGCGTATGCGTAAAATTTAAATGCAGTGCTTGCCTGATCATCCTTGGGCAAATGCGAAGCTTCAGAGGTAAGTTCAGGTGTCATTTGTGAAAAGAAACGTAAGAATATAGCTTAGAGAAATTTTCATTTCTAGGTTTCGTCGCCTTCTGATGGAACAGATCTTGTGGGAGTATTTAACCTAAAAGGTAAGACTAAAGCGTGTAGAAATCTGCAATTTCTGGATTTGTGAAAGCTTTATCGCATTTTGAAGATATCTAGTTTGAAGTAGAATAATCTCGGAGTTGTGTAGTTGGTTCGTAGCGAAGAAATTCTGCAGCGTGAAAAAAGAAGGACCATATCAGAGACATGAGAACAGGACGAGCGCTGGCTACAACTGAACTGCATAGTTTGAAAGGATTGACGCTTGGGCAAATAGTTGTCGATCCACTGCATTACGTTAATGGCGCAGAGAAGGTTTAGAAGGGGACGGGACCAATAGAGACAAAGAGCGCTGTGTGCTTTTCTTTGTCCCGCTCCTTTTCGAATCTATATTTACGCTGTTAACATCTTGCAATGGTTGCTACAGAACGTTTATCACAAACTGCCAGGTAGATGTGTCGCAGGTGCCACGCCCTCATTGGCTGTCTTGATAGCACCATGTGATGCGCACTAGCGGTGCGCGTGTCCCATTCCGTGTCTTAAAGTATGACCGATTGCGCGCATCCAAGTTATAGGATAGCATGGGTCCAACAAGAACCACACGCTGCCTTGAGCTGCTGCTGGCCCGCCTCTATCTTCCTGGCTGGCCTGCCTTCCGCGCCTACGGTCGTCGTGCTGACGAGTGAGCGTTAAATAAATTGTTGTCCGTTGTAATTTGAATACTAATTGTGCCTCGGTTTAACTACGGACGGGATGCACCAAGTTCAATACCTACAATGTGTGCCGCGACAGTGATGGCGTACTAAAACAACTAATTCCTTCGAGTTTAAGGAAGTACGCCTCAAGGATTACGCGTAAGAGCCTATCATGCGCCCGCTGAAATAGCGCCATGGTATGCAAAGCGCAGTGAATTGCCACTGTTTACAATTGAAATGAATCGCACGCAAGATTAGTTCATAACACCCAATTTGCTTCTGTTCACGGGCACGCCGCTATTTTCCAAAACGCCACGTTTTCGTATCGGCTGCGGCATGATAACTTTGAGCGCGAAACTCTTGAAGGGCATTTAATCTTTGTCAGCCTAAGGGGTGGCACTTCTCCGGAACTTTAAATAATGTTCTTTGTACCGTACCGTATCAAAGTATGGTCAGCTCGCCGTGGCTATCACAATTGAAGAACGAAGTTTGTAGCTTTAAATGTTTCATCTGGTTTGTGGATGATGTGCGCACACGTATATACGTCATATTTTCTAGAAAAAAAAAAGACTAACAAAGTATTCAGTAACGTTTGCACTCCTACCATTTTTAATTGTTCCTTCTCGTCCTTGTTTGTTGGTGCTGCCGAAGTTCTCTGCCTAGTTCTGTCTATTTTCGGACTAAATAGTAACTGTGATGTTTAGGACGGTTGGAACACTTCCCCTGTCGTGCAGCGGCGCAGGAAACAGACAGCGAGACGTGTTTAAACATTTATGTACAAAATGAAAGGATATCAAAAGTCGGTGATGTGGGTGCCGTCGGGTGACGACGACCACAGCACATGAGGAAGAAGAGTCCCGTGATCTCACGACCCTCGAGCAGCGGTGGCGTCGTCTAGGAGATGCCGGGACCGGCGTGACCTCGGACCTTGTTTCCGACGTCCTGATCACCACCCGGGAGTAGCGGTTCCACGGGCGGGTTCTGGCCAGCACAGCACCGTCTGCGCCGTGCTGGAATGCTGCTCGCCACAGCTGCGGTGCGGCAGCTCATACACCGACGGTCCACGCCTTGGCCAGGGCACCGCCAGGTACAGCTCGGGTGCACAGCTCACGGGCTCGTGGCCCACGTCCGAGTCTGGAGCGTCGCTCGGTAAGGCTCGGCACCGCTCGGCGATCCTCGATGCAGTCAACAACTCCACCTCTGGCACCTGGATCATTGGCCACCCTGGACCTCGCCCGGCTCCGTGGTCCTCCTTGCCCACGCGTCTCGGCCGGCACGACGTCCCGCACCTCCCAGCTCAGATTTGTACCGCCCAGGCCCGAACACTGCGAGCGCGCCTCGTGCCACCGTGCCACTGCGCTCTTCTTTTTCGTCCCTCCGTGCCTGGTGGTCCGCGCCGACATTTTCGCGCTATTTATACATGACAGTAACCATATAGCCTTTCAAAATATTGCATTTTTCGAGGTGAAACCCTGGGGAAACAGATTTTGGAACCATATTAGGCCTAAGTGGCAAGCAAGCCTATAGGATTCAGAAATATTGTATTTTTCGATTTCTGATAGTTTAGTCGTATTGTGATTAAATATATTTTGGTACCATTTTCAAGGTAAACGGCAAATCTATAATCTTTGGATATCTTGTATTTTTCGATTTTGCATAGATTGATCGCTTTTGATGCATTCGACATTGGTGCTATTTTCAGCCTAAATGGAAAGCCTTCGGAAATCTTGCATTTTCCGATTTTTTATACTTTGATTTTTGATGCGTTCGACTTTGGGACCATTATCAACCTAAACGTTTTTTGGCAAAAGCCTACAGCTTTGGGAAATCTTGGATTTTTGAAATTATTAAAGTTCGGTTTTGTTTTGATGGATTCCATGTTGGGACCATCTTCAACCTAAATGGCAATCCTATAGTCTTTGCAAATTTTGTATTTTTTATTTTTCATAATTTGGTTGTGTTTTGACGCACTCGACTTTGGGACCAATTTCAACCTAAATGGCAAGCCTAGAGCCTTTGGGAATCTTGCATTTTTCAATTTTGCATTGATTGGTCGTGTTTTGACGCATTCGACTTTGGGACAATTTTCAGAATAAATGGCAAGCCTATAGCCTTTGGATGTCTTGTATTTTTTTTATTTTGCATAGATTGATCGCGTTTTGATGCATACCACTTCAGTGCTATTTTCAGCCTAAATGGCTATCATATTTCAGCCTAAATAGCCTAAAAGCCTGTCGAAATGTAGCATTTCCAGAATTTTTATATTTTGATTGATTTTTTATGCGTTCGACCTTAGGACCACATACAGGCCAAATAGCAAGCCTATGGCCTTTGGATATCTCGTATTTTTAATTTCTTCACTGTTTGGTCGTATTCCGACGAATTCGATTTTGGGACCATTTTTAACGGCAACCTAAGGAAATTTTTGTTTCGTTTTCAACATTCTCTCAAAATTTGATGAAATCTATGGTGTGGGTGTATATTTAGCCAAAAAAGTAAAACTATAGGCTCAGATAATCTAGAGTTTTTTTTACTTGGGAATGTTTTGTGGAATTTGCATAAAAAAGATTTGAGGGCTAGTGTTCACCAACCAGTAAGCCTATGGGCTCTCCTGTTTGGTCAAAAATTCTTCGATGATTCGTTTTATCGAATTGTAAGGATGCCTAAAAATGGAGAAATAGAAGGTTAATAGAAACTATAGCCTTCATCATCAATGACACGTATATTTTTCTCAAGTGCTATACCTACCGAGGCTTGGACAAAAACCTTAGCATTAATTTTTTTATGATCCTTGTGTGCAACAATGTGCAAATCAACTTGTAGGCGTGGTATGCATCGCCGTTCCAATAGCCCAGTGGCTAAGGTGTTACGCTCGTAAACAAAAGGGTGCTGGTTCGAATTCCGGTGAGGGCATCGCAACCAAAAACGTAAGGCAATAACCCTCGGAATCCTTGATGGATGCGATTGCGGTAAGGGGGTGTGTTCCTGGAATGAAAGACCCTCCCACTTAGGTCTAGTGACCCTGACCTTTATTTCATTCAGTCGATTCTTTTTAGGTTTCGTCGCAAATGATCATGTAACCTATATCTTGCTCGTTGTTCACTAATACACTCACCGAATTGGTGGCGAAACGCTTGGGCGTCGGCTTCCAATACGGGAGGTGCCGGGTTCGATCCCCGGTGCCGGCCGCCCACCCAGCGGTTGCAAATGGGTACAGCCGGGCTTCGTAGTGGTCTTACAGTGCCACTGTGGTGCGGAGCTTAAGACGCCTGGAGGATCCCCAACCCGCTGCACGGGCTCAAGGGTAGCTGCCCGTGCACGAACCGGGGATCCTTCTTTTTTATGAAATATTCAGTTCGAAAAAAAAAAACAAAAAAACACGCACCATAATTTTTAGGCCTGGCTGTGCTTTCTTCGGCGTTTAAGGGTCGGTCAGTACCTTATTGGAGCGCATGCTTACAAATGTAATGGTGGCCCTGGAAATGCGAGCCGCCATACATGAATGATGTTATCATCCTGTGCCCAACATTACCGGCAGTGCGAACCACCAGTTTAAGATCCACGAATGGGTTTTAGCCACGGTATCCGCATCACTGCCTGAAACGCTTTGTTTTTTTTTTCGCAAGGCCATCAGCGGGATTCGAACCAGCGACCCTATGCTTCTGAACCGGGTGCTTTACCGTCTCGGCTACAACAACGGCACAGGAAACGACGTTTAGAAGTTGCACTGCACATTACCGCATACACACATGTAGCGCATGCCTGTTGCTGGAGCAGTAGCGTATGCGTAAAATTTAAATGCAGTGCTTGCCTGATCATCCTTGGGCAAATGCGAAGCTTCAGAGGTAAGTTCAGGTGTCATTTGTGAAAAGAAACGTAAGAATATAGCTTAGAGAAATTTTCAGTACTAGGTTTCGTCGCTTTCTGATGGAACAGATCTTGTGGGAGTATTTGACCTAAAAGGTAAGACTAAAGCGTGTAGAAATCTGGAATTTCTGGATTTGTGAAAGCTTTATCGCATTTTGAAGATATCTAGTTTGAAGTAGAAAAATCTCGGAGTTGTCTAGTTGGTTCGTAGCGAAGAAATTCTGCAGCGTGAAAAAAGAAGGACCATATCAGACATGAGAACAGGACGAGCGCTGGCTACAACTGAACTGCATAGTTTGAAAGGATTGACGCTTGGGCAAATAGTTGTCGATCCATTGCATTATGTGAACGGCGCAGAGAAGGTTTAGAAGGGGACGGGACCGACAGAGACAAAGAGCGCTGTGTGCTTTTCTTTGTCCCGCTCCTTTTCGAATCTATATTTGCGCTGTTAACATCTTGCAATGGTTGCTACAGAACGTTTATCACAAAATGGCAGGTAGATGTGTTGCAGGTGCCACGCCCTCACTGGCTGTCTTGATAGCACCACGTGATGCGCATTAGCGATGCGCCTGGGCGATCCTGTTTCTTAAAATGTGACCGACTTCGCGCATCCAAGTTAGAGGATAGAATCGGTCCAACGAGAACCACACGCTGCCTGGAGCTGCTGTTCGCCTGCGTCTATGTTCCTGGCTGCCCTGCCTTGCGCGCCTTCGGTCGTCGTGCTTCGTGCTGACGTGTGAGCGTTAAATAAATTGTTTTCCGTTGTTATGTGAATATTACTCGTTCCTCGGTTTAACCACGGACGGGATGCACCAAGTTGAATGCCTACAATGTGTACCCAGACAGTGATGGCGTACCGGGTCGTTAAACCGCAGATATTATTATGTGATGGCGTACAAAAACGACTAATTCCTTCGAATTTGAAGAAGTATGCCTCAGTGATTACGCGTAAGAGCTTATCATGCGCCCGCTGAAGTCGCGCCGTGGTATGGAAAAGTGCAGTGAATTGGCACTGTTTACAATGGAAAAGTATGGCACGCAAGATTAGTTCATAACGCCCAGTTTGTTCGTGTTCACGGGCAGACTGGTATTTTCCAAAACACCACGTTTTCGTATCGGCCGCGGCATGATAACTCTGAGCCCGAAATTCTTGAAGGCCAATTAATTAACCTTTATGAAAGTACTGTCGGTACGCCCTGGCTATCACAATTGAATGAAGTTGGTTGCTTTAAATGTTTCATCTGATTTTTGGATGATGTCCGTACACATATATACGTCATCTTTTCTGAAAAACAAGAAAAACAAAATATTCAGTAACGTTAGCACTCGTACCGTTTTCAATTGTCTCTTCTCGTTCTTGTTTGTTGGTGCTGCAGAAGTTCTCTGCCTAGTTCTGTCTATTTTCAGACCAAATATTAACCTATAGCCTTTGGAAATGTTGTATTTTTCGATTTTTACGGTTTGGTCAAATCCTCGTGAAACAGATTTTGGGACCACATTAGACTTAAATGGCAAGCCTATAAAATTTAGAAATATTTTATTTTTCGACTTTTGATACTTTGGTCGTATTGTGACGAAATATATTTTGGGACAGTTTTCAACCTAAAAGGCGAGCCTATAGCCTTCAGAAATGTTGTATTTTGCGCTTTTTCGTAGTTAGGTCGTGTTTTGATGCATTCGACTTTGGGACCATATTTAACCTAAACGGCAAGCCTACGACTTTTGGATATCTTGTATTTTACAATTTTGCATAGATTTGTCGCGTTTTGATGCATTCGACTTTGGTGCCATTTTCAGCCTAAATGACAAACCTTATAGCCTTTGGAAATGTTGCATTTCCCGATTTTTTTTACTTTGATTGATTTTTTATGCGTTCGACTTTGGGACCATACTCAGCCCAAATAGCAATCCTATAGCCTTTCGATATCTCGTATTTTAAAATTTTTCATTTGGTCGTATTCTGACGAATTCGATCTTGGGAACATTTTCATCCTTAACGGCAACCTATGGAAATTTTTGTTTAGGTTTCAACATTCTCTTAAATTTTGATGAAATCTATGGTGTGGGTGTATATTTCGCCAAAAAAGTAAAAGTATAGGCTAAGCTAATTTCGAGTTTTTTCACTTGGGAATGTTTGGTCGAATTTGCAGAAAATAGATTTGAGGGCTAGTGTTCACCAACCAGTAAGCCTATGGGCTCTCCTATTTGGTCAACATTCTTCGATGATTCGTTTCATCGAATTGTAAGGATGCCTAAAAATGGAGAAACAGATGGTTAATAGAGACTATAGCCTTCATCATCAATGACACGTATATTTTTCTCAAGTGCTATACCTACCGAGGCTTTGACAAAAACCCTAGCATTAATTTTTGTGATCTTGGTGTGCAACAATGTGCAAATCAACTTGGAAGCGTGGTTTGCATCGCCGTTCCAATAGCCCAGTGGCTAAGGTGTTACGCTCGTAAACAAAAGGGTGCTGGTTCGAATCCCGGTGCGGGCATCGCAACCAAAAACGTAAGGCAAAAACCCTCCGAATCCTTGATGCATGTGATTGCGGTAAGGGGGTGTGTTCCTGGAATGAAGGACCCTCCCACATAAATCTAGTGACCCTGACCTTTATTTCATTCAGTCGATTCTTTTTACGTTTCGTCGCAAATGATCATGTAACCTATATCTTGCTCGTTGTTCACTAATACACTCACCGAATTGTTGGCGAAACGCATGGGCGTCAGCTTCCAATACGGGAGGTGCCGGGTTCGATCCCCGGTGCCGGCCGCCCACCCAGCGGTTGCAAATGGGTACAGCCGGGCTTCGTAGTGTCTTACAGTGCCACTGTGGTGCGGAGCTTAAAACGCCTGGAGGATCCCCAACCCGCTGCACGGGCTCAAGGGTAGCTGCCCGTGCACGAACCGGGGATCCTTCTTTTTTATGAAATGTTCAGTTCGAAAAAAAAAACGAAAAAACACGGACCATAATTTTTAGGCCTGGCTGTGCTTTCTTCTGCGTTTAAGGGTCGGTCAGTACCTTATTGTAGCGGATGCTTCCAAATCCAATGGTGGCCGTGGAAATGCGAACCGCGATACATGAATGACGTTATCATGCTATGCCCAGCATTACCGGCAGTGCGAACCACCAGTTTTAGATCCACGAATGGGTTTTAGCCACGGTAACCGCATCACTGCCTGAAACGCTTTGTTTTTTGGCAAGGCCATCAGCGGGATTCGAACCAGCGACCCTAGGCTTCAGAACTGGGCGCTTTACCGTCTCGGCTACAACAACGGTACAGGAAACGATGTTTAGAAGTTGCACTGCACATTACCGCATACACACATGTAGCGCATGCCTGTTGCTGGAGCAGTAGCGTATGCGTAAAATTTAAATGCAGTGCTTGCCTGATCATCCTTGGGCAAATGCGCAGCTTCACAGGTAAGTTCAGGTGTCATTTGTGAAATGAAAGGTAAGAATATAGCTTAGAGAAATTTTCAGTACTAGGTTTCGTCGCTTTCTGATGGAACAGATCTTGTGGGAGTATTTGACCTAAAAGGTAAGACTAAAGCGTGTAGAAATCTGGAATTTCTGGATTTGTGAAAGCTTTATCGCATTTTGAAGATATCTAGTTTGAAGTAGAATAATCTCGGAGTTGTCTAGTTGGTTCGTAGCGAAGAAATTCTGCAGTGTGAAAAAAGAAGGACCATATCAGAGACATGAGAACAGGACGAGCGCTGGCTACAACTGAACTGCATAGATTCAAAGGATTGACGCTTGGGCAAATAGTTGTCGATACATTGCATTATGTGAACGGCGCAGAGACGGTTTAGAAAGGGACGGGACCGATAGAGACAAAGAGCGCTGTGTGCTTTTCTTTGTCCCGCCCCTTTTCGAATCTATATATGCGCTGTTAACATCTTGCAATGGTTGCTACAGAACGTTTATCACAAAATGCCAGGTAGATGTGTTGCAGGTGCCACGCCCTCACTGGCTGTCTTGATAGCACCACGTGATGCGCACTAGCGGTGCGCGTGTCCCATTCCGTGTCTTAAAATATGATCGATTGCGCGCATCCAAGTTATAGGATAGCATGGGTCCAACAAGAACCACACGCTGCCTTGAGCTGCTGCTGGCCCGCCTCTATCTTCCTGGCTGGCCTGCCTTCCGCGCCTACGGTCGTCGTGCTGACGAGTGAGCGTTAAATAAATTGTTGTCCGTTGTAATTTGAATACTACTTGTGCCTCGGTTTAACTACGGACGGGATGCACCAAGTTCAATACCTACAATGTGTGCCGCGACAGTGATGGCGTACTAAAACAAGTAATTCCTTCGAGTTTAAGGAAGTACGCCTCAAGGATTACGCATAAGAGCCTATCATGCGCCCGCTGAAATAGCGCCATGGTATGCAAAGCGCAGTGAATTGCCACTGTTTACAATTGAAATGAATCGCTCGCAAGATTAGTTCATAACACCCAATTTGCTTCTGTTCACGGGCACGCCGCTATTTTCGAAAACGCCACGTTTTCGTATCGGCTGCGGTATGATAACTTTCAGCGCGAAACTCTTGAAAGGCACTTAATCTTTGTCAGCCTAAGGGGTCGCACTTCTCCGGAACGTTAAATAATGTTCTTTGTACCGTACCGTATCAAAGTATGGTAAGCTCGCCGTGGCTATCACAATTGAAGAACGAAGTTTGTTGCTTTAAATGTTTCATCTGATTTGTGGATGATGTGCGCACACGTATATATGTCATATTTTCTAGGAAAAAAGACTAACAAAGTATTCAGTAACGTTCGCACTCCTACCATTTTTAATTGTTGCTTCTCGTCCTCGTTTGTTGGTGCTGCAGACGTTCTCTGCCTAGTTCTGTCTACTTTCGGACTAAATAGTAGCGGTGATGTTTAGGACGGTTCCAGCACTTCCCCTATTGTGCAGCGGCGCAGGAAACAGACAGGGAGACGCGTTTGAACATTTATGTACAAAATGAAAGGATATCAAAAGTCGGTGATGT
The DNA here is from genome assembly GCF_013339695.2 of Rhipicephalus sanguineus. Taxonomy (NCBI): domain Eukaryota; kingdom Metazoa; phylum Arthropoda; class Arachnida; order Ixodida; family Ixodidae; genus Rhipicephalus; species Rhipicephalus sanguineus. Next base: position 75,661,455 of record NC_051183.1, on the reverse strand, counting down.
GGGTGCCGTCGGGACGACGACCACAGCACATGAGGAAGAAGAGTCCCGTGATCTCACGACTGTCGAGCAGCGGTGGCGTCGTCTAGGAGATACCGGGACCAGCGTGACCTCGGACCTTGTTTCCGACGTCCCGATCACCACCCGGGAGTAGCGGTTCCACGGGCGGGTTCTGGCCAGCACAGCACCGTCTGCGCCGTGCTGGAATGCTGCTCGCCACAGCTGCGGTGCGGCAGCTCATGCACCGACGTTCCACGCCTTGGCCAGGGCACCGCCAGGTACAGCTCGGTTGCACAGCTCACGGGCTCGTGGCCCACGTCCCTGTCTGGCGCGTCGCTCGGTAAGGCTCCGCACCGCTCGGCGATCCTCGATGCAGTCAGCAACTCCACCCCTGGAACTTGGATCATTGGCCACCCTGGACCTCGCCCGGCTCCATGGTCCTCCGTGCCCACGCGTCTCGGCCGGCACGACGTCCCGCTCGTCCGAGCTCAGAATTGTACCGCCCTGGCGCGAACACTGCGAGGGCGCCTCGTGCCACCGCACTCTTCTTTTTCGTCCCTCCGTGCTCGGTGGTCCGGGCTGACCTTTTCGCGCTATTTATACATGACAGTAACCATATAGCCTTTGAAAATGTTGCATTTTTCGATTTTTCCCAGTTTGGTCAAAACCTGGGGAAACAGATTTTGGAACCATATTAGGCCTAAGTGGCAAGCAAGCCAGTAGGATTCAGAAATATTGTATTTTTCGATTTTTGATAGTTTAGTCGTTTTGTGATTAAATATATTTTGATACCATTTTCAAGCTAAACGGCAAAACTGTAATCTTTGGATATTTTGTATTTTCCGATTTTGCATAGATTGATCGCTTTTGATGCATTCGACTTTGGTGCTATTTTCAGCTTAAATGGAAAGCCTTTGGAAATATTGGAAATGTTGCATTTCCCGATTTTTTAATATGTTGATTGATTTTTTATGCGTTCGACTTTGGGACCATACTGAGCCCAAATAGCAAGCCTATAGCCTTTCGATATCTCGTATTTTAAAATTTTTCATTGTTTGGTCGTATTCTGACGAATTCGATCTTGGGAACATTTTCATCCTTAACGGCAACCTATGGAAATTTATGTTTAGTTTTCAACATTCTCTCAAAATTTGATGAAATCTATGGTGTGGGTGTATATTTCGCCAAAAAAGTAAAAGTATAGGCGCAGCTAATTTCGAGTTTTTTCACTTGGGAATGTGTTGTCGAATTTGCAGAAAATAGATTTGAGGGCTAGTGTTCACCATCCAGTAAGCCTATGGGCTCTCCTGTTTGGTCAAATATTCTTGAATGATTCTTTTTATCGAATTGTAAGGATGCCTAAAATGGAGAAATAGAGGGTTAATAGAGACTATAGCCTTCATCATCAATGACACGTATATTTTTCTCAAGTGCTATACCTACTGAGGCTTGGACAAAAACGCTAGCATTAATTTTTATGATCTTGGTGTGCATCAATGTGCAAATCAACTTGTAAGCGTGGTTTGCATCGCCGTTCCGATGCCCCAGTGGCTAAGGTGTTACGCTCGTAAACGAAAGGGTGCTGGTTCGAATCCCGGTGCGGGCATCGCAACCAAAAACGTAAGGCAATAACCCTCGGAATCCTTGATGGATGCGATTGCGGTAAGGGGGTGTGTTTCTGGAATGAAGGACCCTCCCACTTAGGTCTAGTGACCCTGACCTTTATTTCATTCAGTCGATTCTTTTTAGGTTTCGTCGCAAATGATCATGTAACCTCTATCTTGCTCGTTGTTCACTAATACACTCACCGAATTGTTGGCGAAACGCATGGGCGTCAGCTTCCAATACGGGAGGTGCCGGGTTCGATCCCCGGTGCCGGCCGCCCACCCAGCGGTTGCAAATGGGTACAGCGGGGCTTCGTAGTGGTCTTACAGCGCCACTGTGTTGCGGAGCTTAAGACGCCTGGAGGATCCCCAACCCGCTGCACGGGCTCAAGGGTAGCTGCCCGTGCACGAACCGGGGGTCCTTCTTTTTTATGAAATATTCAGTTCGAAAAAAAAAAAAACCGAAAAACAGGCACCATAATTTTTCGGCCTGGCTGTGCTTTCTTATGCGTTTAGGGTCGGTCAGTGCCTTATTGTAGCGCATGCTTACAAATCCAATGGTGGCCGTGGCAATGCGAGCTCCTCCACATGAACGAGGTCATCATCCTATGCCCAGCATTACCTGCAGTGCGAACCACCAGTTTTAGCTCCACGAATGGGTTTTAGCCACGGTAGCCGCATCACTGCCTCAAACGCTTTGTTTTTTTGGCAATGCCATCAGCGGGATTCGAACCAGCGCCCCTCCGCTTGTGAACCGAACGCTTTACCGTCTCGGCTACAACAACGGCACAAGAAACAGTGCTTAGAAGTTGCACTGGACATTATCGCATGCACACATGTAGCGCATGCATGTCCCTCGAGCTGTAGCGCATGCGTCAAAATTAAATATTGTACTTGCCTGTCCATCATTGGGCAAATGCCCAGCCTCACAAGTAAGTTGTGGTGTCATTTCTTAAACGAAATGTAAGGCTGTAGCCTCCAGGAATTTTCATTTCTAGGTTCTTAAACGTTTCGTCGAATTCTGGTGCAACAGATCTTGTGGGAGTTTTAACCTAAAGGGTAAGCCCAAAGAGTTTGTAAATCTCGAATAATTCTGGATTTTTGAACGTTTTTTCGTATTTTGAAGAAATCGTGTTTAAAGTAGAATTATCTCGGAGTTGGTCTAGTTGGATAATGGCGAAGAAATTCTACAGTGTGAACAAAGAAGGACCTGATCAGAATCATCAGACACATGAGAACAGGACGAGCGCTGGCTACAACTGAACTGCATAGTTTGAAGATGTTCACGCTTGTGCAGGTTGGTGTGGATCCATTGCAAAATGTTAACAGCGCATACAAGGTTAGGAAAGGAACGGGACCAAGATAGACAAAGAGCGCTGTTTGCCTTTCTTGGTCTCGTCCCTTTTCGAATCTATATACGCGCTGTTAACATTTTGCAATGGTTGCTACTGAACGTTTGATCACAAAATGCGAGGTATACATGTTGCAGGTGCCACGCCTTCACTGGCTGTCTTGATAGCACCACGTGATGCGCATTAGCGATGCGCCTGGGCGATCCTGTTTCTTAAAATGTGACCGACTTCGCGCATCCAAGTTATAGGATAGAATCGGTCCAACGAGAACCACACGCTGCCTGTAGCTGCTGTTCGCCTGCGTCTATCTTCCTGGCTGCCCTGCCTTGCGCGCCTTCGGTCGTCGTGCTTCGTGCTGACGTGTGAGCGTTAAATAAATTGTTTTCCGTTGTTATGTGAATATTACTCGTTCCTCGGTGTAACTACGGACGGGATGCACCAAGTTCAATGCCTACAATGTGTACCCAGACAGTGATATCGTACCGGGACGTTAAACCCCAGATATCATTATGTGATGGCGTACTAAAACGACTAATTCCTTCGAATTTAAGGAAGTATGCCTCAGTGATTACGCGTAAGAGCTTATCATGGCCCGCTGAAGTCGCGCCATGGTATAGAAAAGCGCAGTGAATTGCCACTGTTTACAATAGAAAAGAATGGCACGCAAGATTAGTTCACAACGCCCACTTTGTTCGTGTTCACGGGCAGACTTGTATTTTCCAAAACACCACGTTTTCGTATCGGCCGCGGCATGATAACTCTGAGCGCGAAATTCTTGAAGGCCAATAATTAACCTTTATCAAAGTACTGTCGGTACGCCCTGGCTATCACAATTGAAGAAAGAAGTTGGTTGCTTTAAATGTTTCATCTGATTTTTGGATGATGTGCGCACACATATATACGTCATATTTTCTAAAAAACAAGACAAACAAAATATTCAGTAACGTTAGCACTCGTACCGTTTTTAATTGTCTCTTATCGTTCTTGTTTGTTGGTGCTGCAGAAGTTCTCTGCCTAGTTCTGTCTATTTTCAGACTAAATATTAACCATATAGCCTTTGCAAATGTAATTTTCGATTTTTGACGGTTTGGTCAAATCCTCGTGAAACAATTTTCGGACCATATTAGACTTAAATGGCAAGCCTATAAAATTTAAAAATATTGTATTTTTCGACTTTTGATACTTTGGTCGTATTGTGATGAAATATATTTTGGGACAGTTTTCAACCTAAAAGGCAAGCCTATAGCCTTTAGAAATGTTGTCTTTTGCGCTTTTTCGTAGTTCGGTCGTGTTTTGATGCATTCGACTTTGGGACCATATTTAACCTAAACGGCAAGCATATGGCCTTTGGGTATCTTGTATTTTTTAACTTTGCATAGATTTGTCGCGTTTTGATGCATGCGAGTTTGGTGCCATTTTCAGCCTTATAGCCTTTGGAAATGTTGCATTTCCCGATTTTTTTTTACTTTGATTGATTTTTTATGCGTTCGACTTTAGGACCATACTCAGCCCAAATAGCAAGCCTATAGCCTTTCGATATCTCGTATTTTAAAATTTTTCATTGTTTGGTCGTATTCTGACGAATTCGATCTTGGGAACATTTTCATCCTTAACGGCAACCTATGAAAATTTTTGTTCAGTTTTCAACATTCTCTTAAAATTTGATGAAATCTATGATGTGGGTGTATATTCCGCCAAAAAAGTAAAAGTATAGGCTCAGCTAATTTCGAGTTTTTTCACTTGGGAATGTTTTGCCGAATTTGCAGAAAATAGATTTGAGGGCTAGTGTTCACCAACCAGTAAGCCTATGGGCTCTCCTGTTTGGTCAAATATTCTTGAATGATTCGTTTTATCGAATTGTAAGGATGCCTAAAATGGAGAAATAGAAGGTTAATAGAGACTATAGCCTTCATCATCAATGACACGTATATTTTTCTCAAGTGCTATACCTACCGAGGCTTGGACAAAAACCGTAGCATTAATTTTTATGATCTTGGTGTGCAACAATGTGCAAATAAACTTTTAAGCGTGTTTTGCATCGCCGTTCCGATGGCCCAGTGGCTAAGGTGTTACGCTCGTAAACAAAAGGGTGCTGGTTCGAACCCCGGTGCGGGTATCGCAACCAAAAACGTAAGGCAATAACCCTCGGAATCCTTGATGGATGCGATTGCGGTAAGGGGGTGTGTTCCTGGAATGAAGAACCCTCCCACTATAGGTCTAGTGCTCTGACCTTTATTTCATTCAGTCAATTCTTTTTAGGTTTCGTCGCAAATGATCATGTAACCTATATCTTGCTCGTTGTTCACTAATACACTCACCGAATTGTTGGCGAAACGCATGGGCGTCAGCTTCCAATACGGGAGGTGCAGGGTTCGATCCCCGGTGCCGGCCGCCCACCCAGCGGTTGCAAATGGGTACAGCCGGGCTTCGTAGTGGTCTTACAGTGCCACTGTGGTGCGGAGCTTAAGACGCCTGGAGGATCCCCAACCCGCTGCACGGGCTCAAGGGTAGCTGCCCGTGCACGAACCGGGGGTCCTTCTTTTTTATGAAATATTCAGTTCGAAAAAAAACACGAAAAAACAGGCGCCATAATTTTTAGGCCTGGCTGTGCTTTCTTATGCGCTTAGGGTCGGTCAGTTCCTTATTGTAGCGCACGCTTACAGATCCAATGGTGGCCGTGGCAATGCGAGCTCCTCTACATGAACGAGGTCATCATCCTATGCCGAGCATTACCTGCTGTGCGAACCACAAGTTTTAGATCCACGAATGGGTTTTGGCCACGGTAGCCGCATCACTGCCTCAAACGCTTTGTTTTGTTTTTTTGGCAATGCCATCAACGGGATTCGAACCAGCGCCCCTCCGCTTGTGAACCGAACGCTTTACCGTCTCGGCTACAACAACGGCACAGGAAACAGTGCTTAGAAGTTGCACTGGACATTATCGCATGCACACATGTAGCGCATGCTTGTCCCTCGAGCTGTAGCGCATGCGTCAAAATTAAATACGGTACTTGCCTGTCCATCCTTGGGCAAACGCACAGCTTCACAAGTAAGTTCTGGTGTCATTTCTTAAAAGAAATGTAAGGCTGTAGCCTCCAGGAATTTTCATTTCTAGGTTTTTAAACGTTTCGTCGAATTCTGGTGCAACAGATCTTGTGTGAGTTTCAACCTAAAGGGTAAGCCCAAAGGTTTGTAAATCTCGAATAATGCTGGATTTTTGAAAGTTTTTTCGTATTTTGAAGAAATCGTGTTTAAAGTAGAATTAGTTCGGAGTTGGTCTAGTTGGATCATGGTGAAGAAATTCTACAGTGTGAACAAAGGACCTGATCAGAGTCATCAGACACATGAGAACAGGACGAGCGCTGGCTACAACTGAACTGCATAGTTTGAAAATGTTCACGCTTGTGCAGATTGGTGTGGATCCATTGCAAAATGTTAACAGCGCATACAAGGTTTGGAAAGGAACGGGACCAAGATAGACAAAGAGCGCTGTTTGCCTTTCTTGGTCCCGTCCCTTTTCGAATCTATATACGCGCTGTTAACATTTTGCACTGGTTGCTACTGAACGTTTGAACACAAAATGCGAGGTATACATGTTGCAGGTGCCACGCCTTCACTGGCTGTCTTGATAGCACCACGTGATGCGCATTAGCGATGCGCCTGGGCGATCCTGTTTGTTAAAATGTGACCGACTTCGCGCATCCAAGTTAGAGGATAGAATCTGTACAACGAGAACCACACGCTGCCTGGAGCTGCTGTTCGCCTGCGTCTATCTTCCTGGCTGCCCTGCCTTGCGCGCCTTCGGTCGTCGTGCTTCGTGCTGACGTGTGAGCGTTAAATAAATTGTTTTCCGTTGTTATGTGAATATTACTCGTTCCTCGGTGTAACTACGGACGGGATGCACCAAGTTCAATGCCTACAATGTGTACCCAGACAGTGATATCGTACCGGGACGTTAAACCCCAGATATCATTATGTGATGGCGTACTAAAACGACTAATTCCTTCGAATTTAAGGAAGTATGCCTCAGTGATTACGCGTAAGAGCTTATCATGGCCCGCTGAAGTCGCGCCATGGTATAGAAAAGCGCAGTGAATTGCCACTGTTTACAATAGAAAAGAATGGCACGCAAGATTAGTTCACAACGCCCACTTTGTTCGTGTTCACGGGCAGACTTGTATTTTCCAAAACACCACGTTTTCGTATCGGCCGCGGCATGATAACTCTGAGCGCGAAATTCTTGAAGGCCAATAATTAACCTTTATCAAAGTACTGTCGGTACGCCCTGGCTATCACAATTGAAGAAAGAAGTTGGTTGCTTTAAATGTTTCATCTGATTTTTGGATGATGTGCGCACACATATATACGTCATATTTTCTAAAAAACAAGACAAACAAAATATTCAGTAACGTTAGCACTCGTACCGTTTTTAATTGTCTCTTATCGTTCTTGTTTGTTGGTGCTGCAGAAGTTCTCTGCCTAGTTCTGTCTATTTTCAGACTAAATATTAACCATATAGCCTTTGCAAATGTAATTTTCGATTTTTGACGGTTTGGTCAAATCCTCGTGAAACAATTTTCGGACCATATTAGACTTAAATGGCAAGCCTATAAAATTTAAAAATATTGTATTTTTCGACTTTTGATACTTTGGTCGTATTGTGATGAAATATATTTTGGGACAGTTTTCAACCTAAAAGGCAAGCCTATAGCCTTTAGAAATGTTGTCTTTTGCGCTTTTTCGTAGTTCGGTCGTGTTTTGATGCATTCGACTTTGGGACCATATTTAACCTAAACGGCAAGCATATGGCCTTTGGGTATCTTGTATTTTTTAACTTTGCATAGATTTGTCGCGTTTTGATGCATACGAGTTTGGTGCCATTTTCAGCCTTATAGCCTTTGGAAATGTTGCATTTCCCGATTTTTTTTTTACTTTGATTGATTTTTTATGCGTTCGACTTTAGGACCATACTCAGCCCAAATAGCAAGCCTATAGCCTTTCGATATCTCGTATTTTAAAATTTTTCATTGTTTGGTCGTATTCTGACGAATTCGATCTTGGGAACATTTTCATCCTTAACGGCAACCTATGAAAATTTTTGTTCAGTTTTCAACATTCTCTTAAAATTTGATGAAATCTATGATGTGGGTGTATATTCCGCCAAAAAAGTAAAAGTATAGGCTCAGCTAATTTCGAGTTTTTTCACTTGGGAATGTTTTGCCGAATTTGCAGAAAATAGATTTGAGGGCTAGTGTTCACCAACCAGTAAGCCTATGGGCTCTCCTGTTTGGTCAAATATTCTTGAATGATTCGTTTTATCGAATTGTAAGGATGCCTAAAATGGAGAAATAGAAGGTTAATAGAGACTATAGCCTTCATCATCAATGACACGTATATTTTTCTCAAGTGCTATACCTACCGAGGCTTGGACAAAAACTGTAGCATTAATTTTTATGATCTTGGTGTGCAACAATGTGCAAATAAACTTTTAAGCGTGTTTTGCATCGCCGTTCCGATGGCCCAGTGGCTAAGGTGTTACGCTCGTAAACAAAAGGGTGCTGGTTCGAACCCCGGTGCGGGTATCGCAACCAAAAACGTAAGGCAATAACCCTCGGAATCCTTGATGGATGCGATTGCGGTAAGGGGGTGTGTTCCTGGAATGAAGAACCCTCCCACTATAGGTCTAGTGCTCTGACCTTTATTTCATTCAGTCAATTCTTTTTAGGTTTCGTCGCAAATGATCATGTAACCTATATCTTGCTCGTTGTTCACTAATACACTCACCGAATTGTTGGCGAAACGCATGGGCGTCAGCTTCCAATACGGGAGGTGCAGGGTTCGATCCCCGGTGCCGGCCGCCCACCCAGCGGTTGCAAATGGGTACAGCCGGGCTTCGTAGTGGTCTTACAGTGCCACTGTGGTGCGGAGCTTAAGACGCCTGGAGGATCCCCAACCCGCTGCACGGGCTCAAGGGTAGCTGCCCGTGCACGAACCGGGGGTCCTTCTTTTTTATGAAATATTCAGTTCGAAAAAAAAACACGAAAAAACAGGCGCCATAATTTTTAGGCCTGGCTGTGCTTTCTTATGCGCTTAGGGTCGGTCAGTTCCTTATTGTAGCGCACGCTTACAGATCCAATGGTGGCCGTGGCAATGCGAGCTCCTCTACATGAACGAGGTCATCATCCTATGCCGAGCATTACCTGCTGTGCGAACCACAAGTTTTAGATCCACGAATGGGTTTTGGCCACGGTAGCCGCATCACTGCCTCAAACGCTTTGTTTTGTTTTTTTGGCAATGCCATCAACGGGATTCGAACCAGCGCCCCTCCGCTTGTGAACCGAACGCTTTACCGTCTCGGCTACAACAACGGCACAGGAAACAGTGCTTAGAAGTTGCACTGGACATTATCGCATACACACATGTAGCGCATGCTTGTCCCTCGAGCTGTAGCGCATGCGTCAAAATTAAATACGGTACTTGCCTGTCCATCCTTGGGCAAACGCACAGCTTCACAAGTAAGTTCTGGTGTCATTTCTTAAAAGAAATGTAAGGCTGTAGCCTCCAGGAATTTTCATTTCTAGGTTTTTAAACGTTTCGTCGAATTCTGGTGCAACAGATCTTGTGTGAGTTTCAACCTAAAGGGTAAGCCCAAAGGTTTGTAAATCTCGAATAATGCTGGATTTTTGAAAGTTTTTTCGTATTTTGAAGAAATCGTGTTTAAAGTAGAATTAGTTCGGAGTTGGTCTAGTTGGATCATGGTGAAGAAATTCTACAGTGTGAACAAAGGACCTGATCAGAGTCATCAGACACATGAGAACAGGACGAGCGCTGGCTACAACTGAACTGCATAGTTTGAAAATGTTCACGCTTGTGCAGATTGGTGTGGATCCATTGCAAAATGTTAACAGCGCATACAAGGTTTGGAAAGGAACGGGACCAAGATAGACAAAGAGCGCTGTTTGCCTTTCTTGGTCCCGCCCTTTTCGAATCTATATACGCGCTGTTAACATTTTGCACTGGTTGCTACTGAACGTTTGAACACAAAATGCGAGGTATACATGTTGCAGGTGCCACGCCTTCACTGGCTGTCTTGATAGCACCACGTGATGCGCATTAGCGATGCGCCTGGGCGATCCTGTTTGTTAAAATGTGACCGACTTCGCGCATCCAAGTTAGAGGATAGAATCTGTACAACGAGAACCACACGCTGCCTGGAGCTGCTGTTCGCCTGCGTCTATCTTCCTGGCTGCCCTGTCTTGCGCGCCTTCGGTCGTTGTGCTGACCTGTGGGCGTTCAATAATTTTTTTGTCCGTTGTTATGTGAATAATACTTGTGCCTCGGTTTAACTACGTACGTGATGCACCAAATTCAACACCTACAATGTGGGCCGTGACAGTGATGGCCTACTGAAACGACTAATTCCTTCGAGTTTAAGGAAGTATGCCTGAATCATTACGCGTAAGAGCCTATCATGCGCCCGCTGAAATCGCACCGTGGTATGGAAAAGCGCAGTGAATTGCCACTGTTTACAATGAAAAAGACTCTCACGCAAGATTAGTTCATAACACCCAGTTTGTTTGTGTTCACGGGCACGCTGCTATTTTCCAAAACACCACGTTTTCCTATCGGCGGCAGTATGATAACTTTGAGCGCGAAATTCTTGAAGGTCATTTAATTATAACTTTATCAATGTACTGTCAGTACGCCGTCGCTATCACAATTGAAGAACGAAGTTGATTGCTTTAAATGTTTCATATGATTTTGTGGTGATGTGCGCACACATAGATAAGTCATATTTTCTAAAAAAAGAGAAACAAACAAAGTATTCAGTAACGTTCGTACTCCTACAATTTTTAATTGTCCCTTCTCGTCCTTGTTTGTCGGTGCTGCAGAATTTCCCTTTCTAGTTCTTTCTATTTTCGGACTAAACAGTAACCCTATAGCCTCTGGAAATGTTGTACTTTTCGATTTTTCGCAGTTTGATCGTATCATGGTGAAAGAGATTTTGCGACCATATTCAACCTAAATGACAAGCCTATGGAAATATTGTATTTTTGGATTTCTGATAGTTTGGTCGTATTGTGACGAACCAGATTTTGGGGCCATTTTCAACCTAAATGGGAACCCTGTAGCTTTTAGAAATGTCGTATTTTGCGATTTTTCCTGGTTTCGTCATGTTTTGATGCATTCGACTTCGGGACCATTCTCAGCCTATATGACAACGCCTCTGGAATACATGTATTTTCGGATTTTGCAGTGTGGTCCTTTTTTGATGCATTGGACTTTGGGACCATATTGGGACCTAAGCGAAGCCTTTGGAAATCTTGAATTTTTCGATTTTTCACACTTTGATTGTTTTTTGATGCATTCGACTTTGGGAATATTGTCGAACTAAATGACAAGCCTACAGCCTTTGGAAATTTTGTATTTTTCAATTTTTCATTGTGTGGTCATTTTTTTATGCATAAGACGTTGGGACCACTTCAACCTAAAAGATTTCCAAAACTATATATCCTTTGGAAATCTTGCATTTTTCGATTTTTCATACTTTTATTGTTTTTTCATGGATTTAACCTTGTGAAAATTATTAACTAAAATGGCAACCCTATAGCCTTCGGAAATCTTGCATATTTTGATTTTTCTTACTTTGATTGTATTTTGATGCATTCGACTCTGGGACAATTATCAGGCTAAATTGGCCTTTGTAATCCTAAATCAGCCTAAATCAGCCGTTGTAAATCTTGCATTCTTCAATTTTTCATACTTTGATTGTTTTTCAATGCATTGGGTCCATATACTTAGGGTCCATATTCAGCCCAAATAGCTAGCCTATAGCCTTTGGAAATCTCGTATTTTTCAATTGTTCATTGTTGGGTCATGTTCTGACAAATTCGATTTTGGGACCATTGTCAAACTTAGTGGCACGCCATAGCCTTTGAAAATCTTGTATTTTTCGAATTTTGATAGTTTCGTCGTATTCTCATGAACTAGATTTTGCGACCATTTTCAGCCTCAATGGCAGGCCTATAGCCTTCTTCTTTCGGTCAGCGGGTTTGGAACCAGTGACACCTGTGGTTCTTAGCTGACCACCGTACCATATCGACTACAACTGCGGCACAGGAAATGCTGTTTAGAAGTTGCTGTGCACATTAATGAAGCGCATGCATAAAAAATAAATGCTGCGGCTTTCTGTCCAATCCTAGGCAAATGCAGAGCTGCACAATGATTTGGTTGTAAATTTTTTATCAGGACGCTAAGGCGACAATCTGTGATTTCTAGATTTTTATTGTTGCATCACATTTTGGCGGAAAAATTTTGTGCGATTTTTTACTGAAAGGGTAAGCCTATAGCGTTAATTCTAAATTCTTGCTTAGTGGTAAATTTTTGTCCGTTGTTCAATGAAGCCTACGTCTGCCTTGATTTAACTATAGACTGGTCGAATCTTCAGAAAATAGAAAAATTAAAGGCTGGCAAAGGCTGTAGCCCGACCTTTTTGTTTGGGAATATCCCCAAAATATATTGTATCGAAGTACAACGACACTTCAAAAAATCGAAAATTTCGAGATTTGCAAAGGCTACAAGCCTTCCTTCTTGGTTGAAATTACCCCAGAATTAATATTATCGAAATACATCATCATCATCATCATCATCAGCCTGTCTACGCCCACTGCAGGGCAAAGGCCTCTCCCATGTTCCGCGAATCAACCCGATCCTGTGCTTTCTGCTGCCACGTTATACCTACAAACTTCTTAACTCATCTACCCACCTAATTTTCTGTCTCCCCCTCAGGCGTTTGCCATCTCTTGGAATCCAGTCAGTTACCCTTAATGACCACCGGTTATCCTGCCGACGTGCTACGTGCCCGGCCCATATCCATTTCTTCTTCTTGATTTCAACTATGATGTCCTTAACTCCCGTTTGTTCCCTGACCCACTCTGCTCTCTTCCTGTCTCTTAAGGTTACACCTATCATTTTCCTTTCCATCGCTCGCTGCGTCGTCCTTAACTTAAGTTGAACCCTCTGTGTAAGTCTCCAGGTTTCTGCTCCGTAGGTAAGTACCGGTAAGATGCAGCTGTTATATACCTTCCTCTTCAGGGATAGTGGTAGATTAGCATTCATGATTTGATAATGCTTGCCGAATGAGCCCCAACCCATCCTTATTCTTCTAGTTATTTCACTCTCATGGTTCGGCTCCGCGGTTACTACCTGTCCTAAGTAGACGTACACCTTTACAATTTCCAGTGTCCAACTCCAAAAAGTAAAAAAACAATTAAGATTTCCATATCCTTGGCTTTTTGGTTGGAAATTACCATAACATTTGTTTCTGAATATACAGCGCATCTTTAAAAACAAAAAAATGAAGGTTTTTCAAAGGCCTTATAGCCTTACCTTTGCTGCTGAAAATTACCCAAGAATTATTTCATCGAAATGCCACGTACGACACACCGGAAAATCGAAAAAATCAAGATTTCTAAAGGCATAGCCTTATTTTTTTGCCGGAAATTACCCTAAAGTTTATTTTATCAAAATACGAAGTAACTACAAACAAGTTCTGCAGCGCTTGTCCGTATCTCGCTTCTCCGTGTGGGCGTTTGTCCGTGTCGTTCCCCTTACAAATGTCCCCTTACCAAAAAAAAACCGCGGCCTTTCCTTTTCGCTATGAAGAATAAAGTAGTCGAAAGCTTCACTTTGTAGGTGACATTCCCACGTTCCTGCGCATGTGTGCTTCACTCATATCTGAACACATGGTGTGTGCTATTCTGCACACCGTCGATATCCGCCATATCAGTGTTAAAATTTGTAATGGCGGCATTTTAAGCCAATCAGAGAGGCGGCCGTGGCAGCCCTCTGGGCCAATCAGAGCTGACCAATGGCGGAATTTGACAGTATTGAGAACAGCACCCCTTGTCTCTTACGGAACTCTGAGAGCACAAACTATATATACGTCTGCGGGCTTGGAAGTGGTTTTATACAGTAGCACGTGAATGATGGTCGACAGAAAGGTGGCGGTTATTCTCTGACCATTACTCATACAAACAGTGAATCAGCATAGTAGTAAGTGGATTTACTCCACCTGTAGAGTAACACTACTATATGCTATAGGTAAATATATGGATTCGAACCGCGCTTAGCCAGCACTGCAGCAGAAGTGGAGACCGTACCCCCGACGTATAACGCCATACTGCAACACCATCGCCTAGCTCGCAGGATGTACCCGCCACCTCACCCCAAGCTGACTAAGGAAGAAACAACAGCATTCCGGAAGACTGCAAAGCAACACGCACACGCACGGTGTCCTGCTACAGCGCATCTACCCGACGCTTCATGCATACCACTGCCCGATATGCGACGTTCCCGACACACTGGCACACCTCATACTCGAGTGCCCGTGGCGCCACCAAGATGACGATAACAAGGCCGCAACGATCGCACGCAACAACCTCCTCGCCGAGACGTGGGAGGCCAAGATCTCCGCACGGGACCTAGACGACCAACGACGACTCGTCGCCAGGGCCCGGGAGGCGATCGCGGCCAGAGGATTCCTGGACTAGGAGACCCTCCCACCTAGGGTGACCACAAGCTTACGAGCTCGGGAACACTGTTTCGGCCAATTAAAAGTGTATTTCATCATCATTAATTACCGGATCAGTGATGTAATACTTAAAGATGGCAGAATTTAGGAAGGCATTGTTTTAGTCCCTATGACAAATTCCTGAATTGGGAAGAAAACATTCCTGTGGCTGTATCCCAGAGTAATGGCCCCAAAACGGAAGAATATTTTGTTCTGTAGATTTCAGGCCCACATTTCGATGAGGTGGTACTGGTGTCCTGGTACTAGTATTCCAGTACTAGTAGTAGGATAAAATGAAGTGACTGACCGCTTCCTCCTGATTACAAAAAGAGTTGTCATAATGCATCGCCAGGAGACAGAAGATAAAGTTCTTTGGGAACAACGGAACACTGAAATGATCGATTGATTTTCAAATATTTTATTTTTACGCCAACAACTCCTACAGCGCTGGGCGCTCATTTTCTTTTTTTTCTTTCTTGGCGGCTACGAATAGCCTTTGTATAGACGTTTTTTTTTATTTGAAGTATGCGCACAGACGCTCCTCAGCACATACAGTAGAACGCATTCTGTCCTTGGAGAGTTGTAAGCGGTGCGCTTGAATTCTCCATGGATTGGGATGCGTGTAATAAAGGACCGGCCGTTTCGCCTGCAAAAATCAGGACCCGGTGTCCACATTTTTTTTTCTTTCCGGGGAACACCGAGAATGTCCTTGCAGTCGAAGGACAGCAAGGATATACGCTACCACCGCGCTGTGTGTCTTGTTTTTTGACTCAGGCTCTCAATCATGCGACCAGAAGGCGCGTCCGCTCGAGGCGCGCACGCACAATCGCCCTCAAACATCCAGGACAACGATAGGATCGGTCTGATAAGGGCTCTTTCTTGCATATCACAACTACGTTTTATCACAGGACTCCTTAAGCGCATGCGTCAAGCGGGGTGTGGCTGGTGACCAACAGGGCTCACCTGAAACGCAAGGCTTTTGCACTTTGGCTAGATGCCACAGGTGAAGCAGCAATGCAAGAAGAACGACAGTAAGAACAAGAAAACAACCCGTCACTCTGGAAACAAGATGGTGCCACGAGGCAACAAAAACTCACAGGGTCCCTTATGCATTCACCTAAGACGACACGAAGGCGAAAGCCATTTTTTTTTTCTCATTCGATGTACTAATCCTTCTCCGTCACCCGCCGAAAGAATTCTGCACCTAACGTGGCTGTGCATTGCCTCCAGGATCGGAAGCACCTCACCTGGTTTTGAACTGCCTCCTTGATCGGCCCACCTTCCACCAAGGGATGACATATGTCATGACAACATCAGGTGATGTTACACCACGTGGCATCACAGTAACTTCATGATGACGTCATGATGATGTCATGGCAACGTAGCAAATTCTGGCGATCTGTGACGTGATGATGACATCTTATGGTGACGTCATCATGTGATGATGTATTTTTGCAATACTTGTCCCCGACACCGCTGAACGTCGACGCGGACGGTCAATTTTCGCGTTTAATGAGGCATCTGAGGCTTTCGCCTTAAAAAGCTCGACATCAGGCATCCAGGTAATCAAGTTTGCACTGAGGTGTGCATCTTGCCCGTTCCACAACGTACTATCTGTGATTTTGGAGGTAATATACAGGCAGATGGACAAGTGCGCCCAAGAAAAGAACGAAAGAGGCTTCATCGCCAACAGAAGCTGTCAGGCAAGCTAGGTAAGCAACTAAGACGAGAAACATTAAGCAAGAAGTCAAGGCAGGTAAACAGATTACATCGACTAAACTTTGGTTGTGCAATGGAAGACATGTGCTATCAACTCCCTGAGTTCTCTTTCCCGTTATTAGCTTGCATGGCATATGCACACATATTTACCTTATAAGAGGATGAAGTAGGATTGGGGCTACAAGGAGGTTACAGTAGGTTCCAAAACTGCCGAATGAACTTGTTAGTGTAATTAATAGCTTAAGGGAGCAGACCTAGCTACCTGTGTGAGAGACTGCCGACCACTGGCTACATGTAGGCGTTAACCACTTGCAGTCTTACACCTTGCTCTGCCTGCCCGCAGCTATCAACACGAAAAGACGTGAAGGGCACACCAACACAAGAAGAAATGACTGGACAGTCACCAACACCGGATCTTATCGGGGGACATGAGGAGATTCGGTAACTATGTGATCCGCAGTCATCGCTGTGTCCAGGCCGGACGCGACAAAGGCTGCGGTGGTTAAAAAGACCCGTAACCCTGCCCGTATGTGGATCTTCTTGACCTCGTTGAAGGGATCACGAGCCACTACCACAACACGACCGGGATTCATTCTCAAGCCTATAGGTCCTCTGCAACGGGCGCACCTTCTGGTCACACGCATTCCTTCGCACTCGTACAGAACAAAGGGAGTGCCAGTGGGCTCACTTAGCATGCGAATTATTACTCTAGGATTGCGTTTTGACTACTCCGTGAACAAATATTATTATATCTATACTAAAGTTATAAATATATCCTCGAAACGAACGCACGAACGAAGAAGGGACGTAGGAAAACCGACAAACAGCGTCCCTTGTCTGTTGGCGCTTCGTTAGGAAGATGGGTGGATAGGCTATAATTTTCATTGCATTTGGAAGGCAGCTAGTTAAGGCCGAGGGTCACATGGAATGAACGATCCCTATTACGTTCGGCCTATCCTTATTCCACACTGACCATCAGCGTTCACTCGTCATGAGCTGTGGAGTAACCACGCTCGTAGCTTCTGTGCTGGCCGTTTCGTACTGGGTTCGAGGTTCTGTATGGTTTTCAAAACACGGGCGCGCGAGTAAAACAATCTGGTCCTGAGTTAGCTCTAGCTTTAGTTCTTTCTATCATAAAGGACTGCACCTCATCGTATTCTGTCCGGAACTTCACTTTACAGCGCGGTCGCAAAACAGGGACGTCGTAACTGTAAATCCAAGATCGTATGTATCTCAAAGTAGCCCAGTCGACCACCTCCTTCGAGCAACCGGACTGAAGGAAAAGTTATGACTGGTCTCAGACAATGTTGATGTGTTGCTTTTAGACAGTGCTATTGCCATGACCTTGCAATGTCGTTACAGACTGTCCTCCTCTTTCATTCTTTCGCACCCCCTTTTCCCTTTCCGCGTACAGAGTAGCCAGCCGGAATTCTTCCTGGTTAACCTGCCTATCTTTCCTCTACCTTTCGCTCTGTCTTTGTTCAGTCCCCAGCTCTGCAATGTTCAAAGCAAAGTGTGTGTTCTCCATTGGGGTGAGAAGGAACTCAAAACTGGAGTGACACAAGGAAGTCACCCCTCTTGCGTAAAAAAGGAAGTCGCCTGTTATGAAAAGCATACGAGAACTGCTTTTTACGATGAAATTTAATATTTCTTGAAAGAGTGGCGTTTCTAACAGCTAAAAATGCAACAAACATAAATGCTTTTTTTCGATATTATAACTTTGTTCCCGAAATGTACTGCTTATCACTGCTTGTCCTCATGTCACTGTAATTACGTGTTGTCTGATCAGTGAACTCTGTGTTTTCTGCCCTGCACTTCCATGTACACAAGGAATATGGGAGCTTTTTCAAGCTGATTTTACTTCCTTGTGCTTCACACGTGTATGTAAACGTGCTTGTCGGAAATAAATAAACTAAGCTAAACTAAACGAAACTAATCTAAACCAGCCACTCCCTTTGTTCTCAAGAGTGCGAGATGCGTGAGCTGTGTGTTCGCAGGAACTGTTTGGTTTAGCGCCTGCGGTTGCGTATCCTCCTACTAGTGGGGCAGTACTCCGCGTACTCCTCCCAACTGCAGCCGGTCTGGACGTCGCAGCACTCGTCCATGATGCCTCGTACTCCCAGCCTCTGGCGTCGCCAGGACTTGCGTCGTCCTCCGCCGGCCTGCTTGCCCGCTGCTGAAGAACTCAGCAGGCTCAGTGCGGCCTCGGGCTTCAGGAAGACCTCAGCGAGGTCTGCGACACAAAGAAGACGCAGGAGTAGGAAGGGTAAATTCCTGACCACGCGTACGCGTTGCAGCGCGTCAGCGCGTGGCATGTAGACGCGGCGCCACGCCCTCTCCCCATGGAGAGAGTGCGGCGCCGCGAACGCGCTGACGCGCTGTAACGCGTACGTGTGGTCAGACCTTAATAAGTAGCGCTAGTTGGTTTTCGTTGAAATTCATGTTTGCTAACGCAAAAAAAGTCCAGAAGAGACAGCTCATAGGTGTCTAATTATGACTTTCAACTCAGCAATGCCAGTTTCGTATATGTTCGGGCTTCTACTCTTGAAGTGCTTAGCAAACGTATAATGCTGGTGTCCTTGTTTGCTGAAACTGTAACGCCGATGTCTTTGTTTGCCCTGAATTTTCATTAACTGTACATCTCATCTGCCTGAAATAAGTATACTGATCGATTTTCATTTGCGATTTTAAGTTTTGTAAATGTCGTCGTTCGGCTGCTGCTGCTGTGTGGGTGGCACGGCCCAGTCAGGCAACGTTTGCCTTTAGTCGTGAATCCTGGGACCATTTAATATAATGTTGTAAATAAACCAATCAAGAAAGAAAGAAAGAAACAAACAAACAGACGAAATAAATAAATAAATAAATAAAGAAAGAAAGAAAGAAAGAAAGAAAGAAAGAAAGAAAGAAAGAAAGAAAGAAAGAAAGAGAAGAAAGAAAGAAAGAAAGAAAGAAAGAAAGAAAGAAAGAAAGAAAGAAAGAAAGAAAGAAAGCTGTTGTAAGTTCACCATACATGTGAAACAAAAACGCGAAAGACATAAACGCCGCAGGCGCAGCTGAAGTAAAATATCTTTTTCGGCTAAGTATATTCAGGGCGTGCTTAAACCCTAAATGCTTTCTGGTGGATCCTGACTGCCACAAAAGTTATTCT
Organism: Rhipicephalus sanguineus; assembly: GCF_013339695.2. Lineage (NCBI taxonomy): Eukaryota > Metazoa > Arthropoda > Arachnida > Ixodida > Ixodidae > Rhipicephalus > Rhipicephalus sanguineus. The sequence goes on along the minus strand of NC_051183.1, from coordinate 75,642,064 downwards.
TTCTAACTGCTGCGCTAATTTTCTTAGCAGACGCATAGCTGTCAGCTTCGGAAGCAGAAGACAAGAGACGTGTACGGCAGAGAGTAAAATATTATGGAAAGAGTTTAACACTTAGGAATGTACGGTAGCGTGACAAGGCAACAAACACTTCAAAAGGGTGGAGTGCATTCACTGTCTATAGGCCTCACCGGCGTCCTTGTCAAGGGGTGCGTCCCTTTTCCGGCGGCGCATCTTGTAGATGTCCTTCTCGCAGACCCAGCTCATGTGTGACAGCAGCTCGTGGTAGCAGCGCCTGTGGCGTTCCACGTGCCACACCCGCGCCCAATCGTCATCGTTCCTGTCAAGACAAAGGGCAGCCCGATTGGACGAGGTATATAGAGTCCCCAAGAATAATTCACTATAGTTACTGAGGTTTACCAAATTGCTGCGCCAGCTGCTACAAGAACAATTGTTCAGCAGTGTACTTATATAATGCTTGCTCTGTTGGCCTGAGGCATTTTAGTTATAATAGACTTCTCACGATTCACCCCTCCCCAAACAAAAATTGTCATAATCATCATAAACATCATCATCATTATATTTTATATCTACGACAGGACAAAAACGATCTCCAATTACCTTTGTGTTCTGAGAGCTGATTCCACTTTATTCTCACTGATGAGTGGACTAAAACAATTGATGCTGAACTTACAACAACCATCGCGTGCCAACTTCCTTCAGGAAAAGATTTCCATCACCGACATATGTCAGTATGAACGCCATTTGACAAAAGAAAAAAAAGCATTTAGAAGAAGAGGAAAAAAAAAAAGCTTTGGCGCTACTCATGTACCATTTTCAGACACGCTGGAGGTTCACAAATAAAAAAAAACGATTACTAGAAGAACCTCTCCGAAAGTTCGATTTAAGTTTGTCATTTCCGGTGGTTCTTTGTTTTGGTGCTACTGCATTGAGTGTTAGCCAGAAGAGGTTTTGTGATGCAGTATGCAATTTCCTACGTGAGACAATAAGAATTGTGATTCAATATACCCTACACGGGGACGAAGAAGAGACCGAAAGAACAACGAAACAATACGACTACGTGTTTAGTTACCACCAGTAGTGTTTGCCACGATTACATATGTGTAAGTGCTGTTCTTGTTTCTATTATAATAAACAAAATTAAATCGCGTTGTCTTCGTCTCTTCTTCGTCCTTGTCTAGCTTTGCGCATTGAATGATGAATCAATACCAACTCGCCCAACTGTCAGTTCTTTTGCAACAAAAAGAATTGAATTTTAAGGTTATCGAACTTCAGCTTCTTTTTTGATCACATTGTTTACTTCTATTTTTTTTTTACTTGTTCATAAAGTAATGAGTTATTTCATAAACCATCTATTTCGAAACCTACTTATCTTATAAAGCTGTTTAATTTCTAGAACGAGGTATGGCCCGTTTCATGGCCTATCCTCCGCGATGGGTTGTGCCAGGTTACTCAGGAACAAACGAACAAACATTCCAGTAATTCAGCGATTCTGCGAAATTTCGCTCCTTGGAGTCCTCAAGTTTCTGGAGTTCTTTCTTTCAACGTCGCTTATTTTAGAAATGACACTGTCTCTTTCGCTAGAGATACCACTCAGCTCTTACCTTGGGAAATACCAAACCTAAACTGCTCAGCAGGTCGTCAACATGAACCCACAGTCATGCACTGGACACGCCGCATTTTGCGGTGAGCAGCTTAAAGGGACACTAAAGAGAAACAATGAATTGGTTTAGATGGATAAAGTGTGCTCGGAGAACTCTTGTGTAGTTTATTTCACCACCATAGGTTTATTATTACAGGAGAAAACCAAGTTCAAAGTTTCATCTTTAAATTTCGCGCCGAACTTTGTATTTCGTGAATTAAAAGACTTCACAGAGCATTTAACGTATTTTGGCGCCACTGGCTCGACGAAGTTTCCACAAACTCGTTATGTCAAGTCTCTGGCCCCCTCAGAGGACAATGTGCTTCGATTTAACCGATTAGGAGCTACGTAGGCCCAAGCAGGCGCCGTCAAAAATATCTGACGTCACGGCAAATGGTGCGGGAATTCCAAGGTGGCGTCGCCACCTGTATTTTCATTTTGCGCGTTTTTTCGCTCATTAAGCGTCCTTCTCGCAGCAAGCGTGATGTTTTTGGTATCGTGGAAGACTACTTTACTAATGCGAGAAAAATCGTTTTGCTCTTTAGCGTCCCTTTAAGTAGGTCAATGTGCACAATTTATTTCGAACCATTCAGACTCGTCCTAAGTTTATACGGAAACAGCAGGGCATGTCTTGCTTGTAAATTTTGCAATTTCTTCTATAATTTATTCGCCTGTATAACTCTGTTTAGTGTACAGGAGAGTGAAGTATTGTTAGCGATGACGAGAATGACGTTTTTGGCCGTTCCATTTAACGAGAGTTGCAACGTGAACTTGTTGGCCACGCATACCTGTTGGTAACGCGCTGCGTTTTAGTGGCGCTACCGAAAGCCTATTGCAGTCCCACCATCAAACTCGAGTGTGTAGGTTGCATAGCATCATTCTAAGCAATAATTTCGCAGGGGAGCATTCAAATTCCCGCCATCGGTTTTGAGAAAGGAGGTCAGTGTCAGCTGTCGTTCCGCCCAATGCATATTTGGCTTCAAAATTATGTACGCTAGCATGATTTTGTTAGATATACAAGCAAGAAATGGAACTGAAAAAGTTTAGTGAGTTTTTAAGGCTTCAATTATATGCCTTAAACCGCTCTCCGGCATGGTCTAGTGGTTAGGATACCTGGCTCTCACCCAGGAGGCCCGGGTTCGATTCCCGGTGTCGGAACTATTTTTTTGTTTTTTTTTCTTTTCGCGATATCTTTTAGTGTTTATGACATATCATATTTAGAGCCAACACCCGTAAACACATCGGAGTCCGTCTAGTCTTATGCTGCTGCACTGCGGTTCATACAAATGGGACTCTGCTTGCTGTGTTAGATGTACTGGAGACCCTGCTCAGAAATGTAGCTAGACGAACAGTATCCTTGCTGTCAGTGAATGGAGTTAGCTTAACAGAAGTATCCGCAACCGACGTACGACAAAAAAGACAGTGTGTCAGGGTAATGAAACACAATGTGTTCACTGTCACCCATCTGGGATGGCAGCAACGCTTACAATAATGAATTTGGCGTTTCCTCCGTTCACTGAAACCATACCGTTGTGTGCGAGACGCTCACAGCTTGAAGTTTGCACTTATCTGTCGTGACACAGCAGCCCTAATTTACAAAAAAGACAACTGCATCAAGAAAAAGTAGCTTTTTTTTGAAACCACGTGCTGGTATCAGACGACCAAGCCACCTAGCGGGTATCCTCGGCACTGCTGCATCAAGCTTCTCTTTTTTACCGCTAGATGGCGCTTGTAGTGCTAAGTTTACTAAACAATGAAATGGCTCAACAAAAATAGAAGCGTGGGTAGAACAAAATGATATTTTGGGAGAACTTCAGAATGGATTTCGAATCGACAGGCGGTTAGACGATAATCTGTTTGTTCTTACCCAGTGTATAGAAATATCTAAAATAGAAAACAGGCCCTTATACGTAGCTTATCTAGATATCACCGGGGCGTATGACAACGTTAATCAGGAAATTTTGTGGGATATATTGAAGGAAGTGGGCATAGGTGACGACTGTGTACAGCTTTTGAGGGAAATATACCGAGGAAATACAGTTTGTATAGAATGGGAAGGAATAAGTAGCAAGGACAGCGTTGAAATTAGCAAGGGGCTGAGACAGGGATGCCCTTTGTCCCCGCTGTTATTCATGCTGTACATGGCGAGGATGGAAAAAGCGCTAGAAGGTAGCAACATTGGATTTAATTTGTCACACAAACAGGTCGGAGCGATGGTTGAGCAGAAGCTTCCAGGTCTATTTTATGCTGATGATATTGTCTTATTTGCGGACAGTCAAGATGATATACAGCGACTGGCAGATATATGCGGAAGGGAGTGTGAGGCTCTAGGACTAGGATTTAGTGCAACAAAATGCGGATTGATGGTATTCAATGATCACGGAGACCATACGGTATTAATACAGGGCCAAAAAATACCGAGGGTAAGCGAGTACAAGTACCTCGGAGTATGGGTAAATGAGGGGGATAGATATATGGAGGTACAAGAGAAAGCATCGGTAGCAAAGGGAAAGAGGAATGCTGCAATTATGAAGCACAGAGCTTTATGGGGATACAATAGGTACGAGGTGCTTCGAGGGCTGTGGAAGGGTGTGATGGTTCCGGGGCTTACATTTGGGAACTCAGTGGTGTGCATGAAGTCAGAGGTGCAATCAGGAATGGATGTAAATCAAAGGACGGTGGGCCGCCTCGCGTTGGGCGCTCACGGGAAGACGACAAATGAGGCGGTAAAGGGTGATATGGGATGGACAGGCTTTGAAGTGAGGGAAGCGCAGAGCAAAATGAGATTCGAAGAGAGGCTGAGGAAAATGAAGGAGAGTAGATGGGCAGAGAAGGTTTTCAGGTATTTGTATAGAAAAAGCGTTGACACGCAGTGGAGAAAAAGAACTAGGAGGCTCACCAGTAAATATACGGCTGGCAGTGCGGGCGATATGGCAACAAGGAGCATTAAGCGGAAGGTCAGAGAGGCGGAGAGGACTTATTGGATGACAGCGATGGAAAAGAAGCCGGCTCTGAGTAACTACCGAAAAGGAAAAAACGAAATAAGGAGGGAAAGGTTTTACGATAATTCAAGGGGAAGCGCTTTACTGTTTGAAGCAAGGTCGGGCTGCCTTAGAACGCGTAGTTATAAAGCGAGATTTAGTAACGAAGAAGAACAATGTACATGCTGCGGGGGAACTAAGGAAACGATGGAACATGTACTGATTGAATGTGGCGATATTCACCCAGGTATACGTGTGGGCACGAGTCTACATGAAGCCTTGGGTTTTAGGGACAACAATGGAAAGCTGAACACGTCCGCGATAGAAATAAGTAAGAGACGGTTAGAGTATTGGTGGCAGAAAAGTAGAGATAAAGAACAAAAATAAATAATGGGGGAAAAATAAGGTCATTCTGCCTTAAGAGGCAGAGAGATGGACCGTGAATTTATATTTTTTGGTATAATAACATAGATTTAATCAATGTAGATAAGGTATTAGGCCAACATGAAACAAGGAAGCTTTTTTTTCTTTCTTTTTTTTTTTTCTTCGAGCCTGGTGGCAGACATGTCACCGCCCCGTTTTAAAGGGGACGCTCATAGCATCCATCCATCCGGGAGAATTAAAGGGACACTAAAGAGAAACAATGAATCGGTTTAGATTGATAAATTGTGCTTTGAGAACTATAATGTCCTTAATTTCATCATCGTAGGTCTATTAATAAAGGAGGAAAGGAAGTTCGAAGTTTCATTTTTAAATCTTGCGCTAAAATCTCTACGCGTGACGTCACCGATTTCAAAGTGTATTTATCGTATTTTGGCGCGTTGGCTCAACAAAATTCTCTCAAACTTGGTGTGTTAACTCTAGGGCCCTCTCAGAGGATAGTGTACTTCATTTTTACCGTTAAGGAACTAAGTAGGCCCTAGTAGGCGCCGTCAAAATGTATGACGTCACGGCGAATTGTGCGGAAACTTCAAGGTGGCATCGCCACCCACATTTTCTTTTTGCGCGATTTCTCGCTTACTAAGCGTCTTCTCTCCGCAAGCGTGATGTTTTTGGTATCGTGAAACAGTAGTTTACTAATACGAGAAAAATCGTTTTGCTCTTTAGTGTCCCTTTAGGGTCATTTTGCCGCAAGGGGCAGAAAACTGGGCTGTGAATTTGTTTTTTTTTTCTCTCTATAGTAAGATTAATTTAATCCTAGTAGACAAGGCACTACGCCAGCTCTTAAAAAAATGCTTTTTGCTTTTCTTTGTCGAGCCTGGTGGCCCACATGTCACCGCCCCGTTATTAGCCCTTTCAGTCCCAAGTCAATTATTATAAATGCAAGCAACTTGTTTATATTTTGAGATGTGCATGATCATGGCAGTCCAAAAAAATGAAAAAATATCTTTGCTCACACTTTTCAATCAAGAGTAATAATGTCCAAATTAATTTATTTAATAATTATTATTTAATATTATTTTCATTATTTTTGCTTAGTTTTTTGCTTAAACAGTTATTTAGAGGGGGTAGCATAATGCCCAATAACCAACATTCCAATTTTCGACGCGAAACTAAAATAAATGCCCTATCTCTGCATGGTGAAAAAAGCTGCCTCAGCGAAATGCGCGAAGAGCATGACCGCTTCTGTAATTTCTTTGTTCACACGTGACCTCGCTTTGTTGTATGTACCAAGTTGGCACCATACGTAGAGCAGAAGCTAAATATGAGCTCTTAAGGAAGAGCAACGCTTTATCTTAACCAGGAGCTTGCTGAGTGACCTAAAAAATTGATGATTCCAATTGAAATCACTGGTCCTGAAAGGGTTAAGGTGATGCTCATAGCATCCATCCATCCATCCAGCGGTAAGCTTGAAATTGCTTGTGACATTTACTACCTCGAACGCGCTTTTATTTCTGCTAGTTATCCTCACTTCATCTGCTTTGTTGATTTCGTACGCCGATTTTCCCGTGACGCGACATTAAGCTGGAATCGGATAACTACACTTTCGGAATACCAACACACAGCGGCTTACAGCGAAGGAAGCGTTCACGAGTCAGTAACAAAACAAACAAATATACGGGTGGCGACACGAAGTTTAATTTGCTGCACTAGCGCCTAGTGACGTCATCAGTGTAGCATCTGTATCTTCTAAGGGAAGAACGATCTATCGGTAAACAAGGATAGCACAGCAAATCAATGATTCAGAGTCCTTACGTGGTATGTTGGGGTTTATACTGGAGGAAATGACTCAATGTTGCCATAATGCTATATAACCGATGGTTAAGTGTGTGTGTATGTGTGTGTGTGTGTGGGGGGGGTTGAAGTGGAGAGGTTTTGTACTGTGCTGTGTTATTTAGTTTTGCTGACGTCCGCTTGACCGATCCATGTGCACTTACAAGTATTACATAGTATTTGTGCGCCAACATCTCCTTACGTCATGTCAATACAAAAAAAAAAGGTTGGGTGGCTATGTGGTTAGCGGCCACGAGCCCCTGAACCCGTGCTTCCAATAACTTTTCACCCCAAGACATAATTTCATGGATTACCGGCAATTCAGAGCTTGCATACGGAACGCTAAAGTTCGCAAAAATTACAAAATGCAGTGGCGTAAATCCAGTTAAATCATGAGGGGTACACACATCTTGCTATAGCGGCCATTTTGTTTTTATTTTTATTTATATTAATATTAAAATCACGCTTTGAAATAAAATTTTTAAAAACGAGTATGAGTTTCCAGCTCCTGTAATTCCACTGTTATAACGAGTCTTCTCCGAAAGCGGCGAAGCCGCAGTTGCGATTTCAATTGTCTCACATAGCTGAAGGGTATTGAACACAGGCCTACGCACACTACAATATAAACCTGCAGGCATTAACAAAAAAAAAAGTTGACTGCAATATACTTAACTCTCAAGCAATTAAAATATATGGCGTTTGAAAGTTAAATCACAAGAAGGGACAATGCAAGGGGTGTCCCCCCCAGCCTGAACACAAGGACCCCCCTGACCCCCCGTGATTTACGCCAGTCACAAAATGCGAGAGTACGCAAACATTTTGTAGCCGGAATAAGACGACAGATGACCGCACATAGTATCTGCCTAACAAGAGCATAATATTTGGAGTTTTATTATTTTTGCATGGCTAACGATTGCTTAGACACCCAGTAAATACCCCTTCCCTTGGTAACTCAAGCAGCTGCGAGGAGCATTCACCGATACTGGAACATGAAGAATTTGGCACAAGGACACAAATGCAACTCAAAGGTGGAACTGCAATCAGGACGCCCACTGCAACAGCGTCTCTGGATCTATGTAGCCTGAAAAGGGTGCTATGACTGCATGCAGAATTGACGGGACTTTTCTTTCCTCTTTATCTCCTACATCTTCCATTCCTCTATCTCTAATTCCTTCCTACCAAAAGAGTAAGCAGACATTGTGCCCCTCTAGGTAGAATTTGTCAGCCTGTTCTCTCCGTCTTTCCTCCGTGCCCTTGTGTATATGTGTACGCACATCAAATAATAATAATAATCAAATCAAACGTTTATTTTACGTGCCCAGGAACAACCGTAAGGTCTTTGTACTGGCGCACGAAAAAAAAAAACAAACAAAGGCCAACATTCATAATAAAATATCAGGGATAAAAAACGTTATAAAATTGCAGATATACAACTATGCGCAGGCAGAAAAAAAATGTCAACAGTGTACGAGGCTATGTAAGTACAGTGCAAAGCTCGGAGCAGAACAACGACTGGGAGCCGTGAAAAACATCGAGCTCTAAAAAGTAAGCATTGTAAAGACGTTGTATCCTGCCAATGGTCGAATGTTCACAGAGGCAGGCGGTTACATGAAAAGGTCTATTCTCTCTGGTCAGCTTACGTGGAATTCGGAAATTAAGACAGTTGAGCAGTACAGGGCAGGATATGATACCATGCACAAGCTTGTAAAGAAATAACAGATCAGCGTGATTTCGTCGGCAGCAAAGTGATGGCAATGAAAATAATCCAGCAGCGTTAGAACGAGATCCAGAGTCATTTCTAGCGAAACGATGATTGTAAATGCTTAGGAATTGTTTCTGGACTCGCTCAATGGCGTTGCTGCTGGAATTAGAAATGCCATTCCAGGTCACAGATGCATACTCAAGTTGAGGTAGACATAGCGCGGTGTACAATTTTCCGAAGGGCATAGGAGAACGGAATTCTCTAGACATTCTGCAAACGCAGCCTAGGGTGCGAAGACCCCGCAAAGCAACACGCTTAGCGTGAGCAGAAAAGTGTAAGGTGCTATCAAAAAAACTGCCAGGCCTGCGCTGAAACCGCAGCACAGTCACAGCGAAAGCTGGAAGAGCGCCGTTTGAGCCCGTTGTAAGCTCTCTTGGGGCTACTAATACAAGTACACTAGCAAGGTACCCACTACGCCATAGGCGTGCGCAGGGGGGGGCCAAGGGGGCGAGAAGGGGGGGGCGCAAAGTCAGCCCTATACATTGTAGGGGGGGCGAGAAGAGGGGCGCAAAGGCAGCCGCATACATTGACATAATAGGGAGGGGGGGCGCTGCGACGAACCTTCGCCCCCCCTGAAGGGGAACCCTGCGCACGCTTATGCACTACGCCATAAATCACAATTTTTGTGAAGTTGGGAAGCACCTACTAAGCCAATATTCGTCATTCTGCGGAGAAGCCAGGCACCAGCTACACGTCTGTAAGGCATTATGTGCACTTTGTTCAAACGACGACTGGTGACGATGAAGAATTATGGCTCAGCCCTTTGTAATGGGTTGGAAGCTTTAAACGGCCGACCAGGTATGTAATTTGCATTATGGGCTTATGGGCTTCCTTGGCGCTTATGGGCTTCCTTGGCGCTTATGGGCTTCCTTGGCAACCAATACAAGTGCACTTGCGAGGAACCCACTACGCTATAAATCATTGTAATTTTTGAGAAGTAGGGAAGCAGGCACTATGCCATTTTCCGTCATTCTACGGAGAGCTGTAGTATGAAGATTTATGGCACAGCCCTTTGTAATGGGTTGGAAGCATTCAACAACCTACTCGTTGCGCAATTCGCATTGTGTGACGCCTGGTTACAAAATTCGTCCTCTACCACGCTATATTGCATATGTTAATGTTGTTCTTTCCCGACATGAAGCCTGTACAGGGCCTTTTTGCAAATCTCTTTCAAGCACCGGCATGGCTCAGAGGTTGAACACTGGGCTCCCACGCAGAGGGCCCAGGTTCGAACCTCGTTCCATCCTGGAATTTTTTTGATTTCGTCTTTTTTTCTTATTTCGAGCGATAGTGGTTACGGACACCGGCGGCGGCGGACAACGACGGCGCCAAAAACGGCCGCTGAAATGATCTCATAACAGCTTTCGCTGTAAAAGAACACCTAGATCATTGATCTCACGTACCTTACACAACGACACAGAATTGATAATAATAATAATAATAATAATAATAATAATAATAATAATAATAATAATAATAATAATAATAATAATAATAATAATATGTGGCCCATCCCAGACGACGATCTCCTAGAGGTTTTGTTGTTGCTTAAATTTTGGAAAGATTTAGCTTGGTTTTTGCTGCAAGTGGCTTGCGAGCGATATAAAAACATAGCTCGGCTACGCGTAGCGTACGCTAAGGTTCAGCTGAATATTCTTAGTTTTCCTGGTTGTCAACCATCTGCGCTTTTCTGTGCCGTTTAGCAGCATTTGCGATCTCCTTCTCCATGGCTATACCACACTAGCAAACGCAAGCCAGCCGGTCTGACAAATGGCTAGCGTCCCTGTCCTTCCGTTTTTCTTTTCCTCCTCCTCTTCCCCGCTATATGTATATCCCCCCTGATACGTCACGTTTGCGTATGCGCAAAATGAGAGGCGCTAACAAGCGGCTGTGGCGCAACGTCAGGCGGCCACTGCGCAACGTAGGCGCACAGTTTGGCGCGCGCCGGCGCCAATGCGTCTGCCACAGCTATGACGTCACTCCTTTGGAATGTGCAGACCGGCGAGGCGCGCGCGGTGGCGGCAGCTCCGGTGCGCCAGCTGTGCGCCGTGTGACGTCACTGCTCCTCGCGCATGCGCAGCACGGTTCTCAAACTGCCACGCGAAACTGCTCCACCTCGGCCAGTGTAGCTAATCCTGCAAAATGCTTTTGGTTGCCTCTGATTCATTCTTTTTTACGAACTATGAGTAATGTTTTACATATATTTGTACTTCATTTTCAAGTGTGCTTTCATGTTTTGTAAACGTCGTCGTTCCGCTGATGCGGCTGTATGGGTGGCCCGGCCCAATCATGCAATATGTGCCTTTAGCCGTGCCCCGTATGACAATTTCGATATTGTACTGCAAGAACCAAAAAAAGAAACAAAGAAAGACGGAAGAAATGAAGGAGAGAAACGAAGAAAGAAAGAAATTATGCGCAGCTTGAACTGAAAACGTCGGTAAGGCTGAATAATTGAAGCCATAGCGCTGATAAGACAGGGACCACAGAAAGAGGACGGGACGTGCGCACGTCCCTTCCTCTTTCTGTGGTCCCTGTCTTATCAGCGCTATGGCTTCAATTAACGTAACAAACCAACTAGCCCAAAAGTCTGTCCTCTAAGGCTGAATAAACAGCGTAGCTGGTGGCGTCAGTTTTAGCTTAGTCATTGTTGGACATTCCAGAACGAATACTAGGCGGACATTCCAGTACGAATCAAAGACCCTCAGCTTTTCCAGAATGTTTAGCAGCTGGTCCTCCTCTCCCCACCACTAGCTTCGCCTCTGCTCTCCTCCTCTCCACCCGACTTCCTTTCTGCACGTCACTACCCTCTTCCCACCAGGTCCGACTCGCTACACTAGGCTTCCCTCTCACCCGCTTGGATTCACCCATGCTCTCTCTCACATCAGACTTCGCTCTCGCAGGCAGGACGACGGATCCCCAGGAATTTATCTCGGTCTGGAACAGCTCTTCTGTTCAAAGCAAGAAAAAAAAAAGAAAGTCACCGCTTACCGGTTGCTGAAGATCTCGTTCCAGTCAGGGGCTTCCCCACCGGCAGTCGCAGGTCGTGGACCGGCGGCGAGAAAGCCCAACCACAGGGCGGTCCACTGCACAAGCATGACCGCGGTCCCTCTCCCCTCGCACCTTGTAACCTGCCGGTGAAGAGAAAAAATGGATTGAGAGAGAGAGAGAGATGTAATCAGCGTCAATTTTGGGAGGGTGGCTTCGGAAAGGCGTCCTTTGTTCAGCAAGGTGAATATGTTTGCGCTAACCACGATAGGCCACACCCTATTAAACCCTAAGGTGTACGTTATGAAAAGGGCTTTCCTGCGCATCGTGCACAGACCACATCAATCTGCTTTCGTTTCAACCACTTATTTCGACCTTTTTTTAGGTATTTAGAAGTAAACCCCCTCCTTCGCCGACTTCTCTTTTTTTTGTAGCTTGAGAAGGGCGTCCTCCCTTTTCAAGTTGTGGCTTCGTAAGGTCTTGGTTCTTTGCATAGGCGTACGCAGGGTTCTCCATTAGGGGCTGCCAAGTTTCACCGCAACGCCCCCCCCCCCCTCCCATCTTCCAGTTGGTCGAGCCCTAAAGGAAACAAGGCTCGCAGTGGATGCATAAATGAAAATGAAGAGATGACGTGCTGCTCACAGCGGTCTGCGTTTAGTATCCGGTTTTCGAAGTGCAAATGGAGGAATAAACAGTTCTTATAATGCAACATCAGAGGTGCTCAGTCGCCGTTATCGCCAAAAGCCCGTGTGGCCATAACTTTCACCATTAATAAATGAGGGGAGAGGTCCGCTGCGTAAAGGCCTGGTGCAGACGTCGACTGGGGTCCTTAGATTACTAGCGGGCGGGGGAGGGGGACGTCCTTTTCCGTGGATGCCGGCAGGGGGTTGCACTTGCCTCCCACACAAGCCACACCATCGAACCCGCGAATACCTGGTCAGCAGACGAGCACCGTAAGCACTGTACCACCACTACGCACGATCACGGACATTAGAATGTGTGGTGCCATTGGTATGTTGTTGATTCTGATGATCATATAGGATCACCCGCACTTCCCCAGGTAGAGTTCACTGATAACCGTTCCAGTAGTCCGTTCCAGTAGTCCGTTCCAGTAGTCCGTTTCAGTAGTCCTTGGAGCTTATGGAATGTTTGCCGCGGGCAGACAGACAGACGCATAGACTAGCATTTTAGTGAGTATAACAGGTACCGGACAAAGAGAGGACGGGGACACTTGAGGTTTCTCTTCCGTGACTCGGCGGTGCTTCGTTCTTAGACGGCACCGTAGTCTTCTTGAGGGGCTAAGTTCGTTGCGTGTTCGACATTGTAAAAGCCTGCGAGTGAAGCTGTGACGATTGGAAACGTGTATGCTCCTCGTCTCTTTCCTTCTCCACCAAAGAAATGTTTTATCGATGCAAGCAGCAATAGGTGCTCGGATAATGCACACGTGTTGGCATACTATGAAGTGATTAGCTGTTTGCTGTGTTTCTTCGTCTGGTCTTTTTTTCCTCCGTGCATATGTCCAAAGCATAGGGCGTCCTAAGTTGGAAGTTGGCACCAGTGCTTTTCGCATGACTGTGGATTTTTGCAGCAAAGTTGTATATACATCCATGGCTAGAAGGTGGAACAATGTGGCTGTTCGTGAGTGCGCAGAAATTATAATGAAGCAGCACTGCTAGCATACCCTACCTTGAAGGGTCTCCGTGCTTGCATTAGTTTCTCTTAACGTTTTGTCAGCCCATATAGCTAGGGATAATACCCTCCGCAGCACGAATCGCTGGCCATAAAATCGTTTGGGTGTTCTTAATGTCCTTTAAGCTAAAGTCGCCAAACGCAAAGTTCGAAGCGCGCATCTCCTAACTGTGGTGATAGAGAAACCAAAACCCTACAACAGAAGACACTTCGATACATCCCAGTACGGAGTACTTGACCGAAGATTTTTTTTTTAAATTTACCCGCGAAAATCCCAAAGTAGAATATTATAAGAAAAAGAAGTGCTGACAAGGAAAACTCACCTATCCGGAAGTTACGGGGAACGTCCGGCGACTGCGGTTGTCCGCCGGACACTCTGGAAGCAGTCCGCTCCCGGTACCGTCGATATGCGAACCACTCGACCGTCACTTGGAAGCCATGAGATGTCGGTAGATGAAGGCGAACATCTCCGTGGTATCGAATTGGCAAAGACACCGAAACTTCCCGTCGTCTGTGGGTTTTACAACGAGGCCGTGCCCCTTTAATGTGTAGCCCGACGCCAGCGTCGACGTCTGATTGGTTCGTCCGAGCGATGCCGCAAAGCGCCCGATTCGAGCTCCGATTGGTCAAAACCACACGGGTCGCTTGCTAATCCCGCATGTGGGAGTTAGCATGCGCACCGATGGTGGCAGCGGTGTTATGCGACGTTGCCGCAGTGGAGTGGCAGCCGGTGACTTGTGGGTGTTGACATGACACTTGAAGCAGCGATCGGGCCTGTAACTTTGGATGAGTAGCGCGTAGAATCATCCAGTCATGTACTTTGTTTTAGAGAGACCAGTCGAGTTGCCGATGAACTGTTGCGTAAAACCATCCTTCTTAAGTCTTTTTATCCTCTTTTTATTGGAGTCATGAATCGTTTTGGAAGACCAGGATACTAATACATTTCAGAATAACATTTCAGGATAAGTAATATTTAGAAAATTTCCAGCGGTTTTCCTATGCGCTCTTTGAAAAGAGTCTTTCGGTTAAACTAATTTCTGAATGGCGAATATAGATATAGAATAGAGGAAGAGAGAGGAAGGAGAGAAAGAAAGAAGAGCGCTGCACGCACACAGGGATACAAACAATCACCCGGCGCGGAGTTTCTCTCACCTACACGACTTCAGCGCTATGGCATTCGAATGGGGAATGGCGGGCTTTAAGAGGGCCGTGGATGAACCATGATGATTATTGAAGCGCTGAAAACACTGGATTGATCACCTCCAGCAGTTGCAGGGAAGTTCGGGCTGTCAGAGTATTTAGCTTATTTAAAAGCATGAGTATGGTGTCCATGGGAGACCGAGGAATCGCAACAATGTCCCGCTTTTTCTCTAGAAATTGTTTCCCGTGTTCGTTCCGAACAAGAAGAGTGCGAACCAGGAAAATGCTACAAACAGTGGCATGTTGAAATCCCGTAACATTAGCCTAGCCTGCAGAATACCTTGAAAAGTTGCGAAACTTCGTGTCTCAGCAACAAGATATGCCAGAGGAAGTGCACAAAAACGTAGTCTCTCTCGACAGCTTCGTTACTTCTTGCGCCAGTGCAAATGAAAACGGCATTTTCTCTTTTCAGAATGAGATGGGCAGCAACGTAACTGTTACGCATATAATATATATTGAGGTACAGTCCGCATCAAAAGTTTGGAAACCGCGAGGTCTGAGAAAATATTGAATATCTCGTCAATTTGTGATGGTATTCGGTCTAACTACACAGTACGTGTTGTTAGCTCGTACTACAGGCCGGAAATCTAAATTCAAGGCTACCTGCTGAAGCAGCCGGAATATTCAGATTTTTCTTGTGTCGCGTGGCCTCAAAACCTTTGACGTTGACGGTGCATAACTCAACTGCATTTCGCGATTTTGCTTGGTATCTGCTATACATGTCCTAAGCTTTTCCATATTACAGTCGATATTCTGTTGAGTGAACTGTTGCTTCGGGTCCCTTGAAGTTCACTCACGTGAAAGTTCATAGTAACTTGTTTAAACATGTAGCGACCACTCGCGCCTTCTCAACAAGCACGTTTTCATGTGCCTAACAAGAAATGCCGTAAATGAAAGATAACTGTGCAGTCTACGAAGGAACGTCACACAACTCCCAACAATAGAAATCCGATGGCGCAGTGAGTAAAAATGTAGTGACTATGCCGATGATAGATATACAGGTTCGCTATTGAGCATGACGTAACGCGTAGATTCAAAATGAAAGACTTTTCAGTTTACTCTGATATCCACAGCAATATCTACAATGTAGCAAGCAAAGGACTTCCACTCCGTTCACCCGTGCTCTAACGTCAATTCTGTCTTAAGCCCGAACCATATCCACAACAGCAACATCGCGCATAACTAAGCAGGCGCGGGCGTGCGACCAACCCACCACAAGCAACGAACCACACAAACAATTAGAGTGAGGCGCAAAGTGGTTTGAAAGGGCATTGAGACGCGATATGGACTTTGCTAGAAGTCGGAAGGCTTTGCGACTCCTTCCGTCCATCTTGTTAGTTTCTGTATGAAAAAGAAAAAGAGAAAGAAATGTAATATAGCGAATGCACATCTAAGTCTAGAGCAAAGGATCAACCACTCAATCTCAGTCCTCCTTCGCCGGCCATATTGGCGTCAAATCGTTGGCCGGGGTCGCATTTGTAATCGGAGCGAGTCGCAGGCCCAAAATAAAACTGACTGAATCAGAAGGCAACGTGCCTACATAGCTTTGTACTTCGACGAGCGCACGCCAGACATTTGCAGGCGGCAACATATCACACACGATATGCTGGTCATTCGTGTCTGCAAAAAAAACACAAGCGCGAAAAGCTTGTCTGACATCTTGTTGTTTGTTGCTGTTGTGAACGCGAGACGAGAAACACTTTAGGGATTAGGCGACGGCGTTGTCGAGCCGCGTTTGAATGAGTCGCGCCGCCGGATTTTGGAGAGCTACGATTGAGCAGGGTACAGACGGAGGTCGCGATATTGTTGCCTTTTTTTTTTTTTAGTCGGCTTTGCTCTCGTGCACCACGCAGGAGTTCTTACGTATGTATGGTTGTCGGAAGACCTCAACCGAACTCGGTTCAGACCATACTCCGCAGTTGCTCGAGGTCAGACCCATGGTTATTTCGTCTAGGACTTGTTTTCGCACCGAAAATACGGGAGGGGGGCGGGTGTTGTTCGTCGAAGAGCGTGCACACGTGTGCTATATTTACGGAAACTCGATATTAAGACGTAGCGTCGCACTAGCGTCCCAACGCGGAAAATAGAAATATATGCACTTTGCTTTCGAGAACCTTTTATTAAAGTGAGGGTGGCCGAATATTCGAATCTTCTAATTCTTGGCAAAGTAACCGTTGTTTTAACATTGAATAACTTGAGCGAGGTGGTCGAGGAGTTTTTAATTTTTGATGCACTTGAATTTCTTCATCTTTGCTGCCAACAACAAATGAAAAAGAGTGGGAGTACAGGATTCTGAAGGAGAAGCTAAGGGCTGTACGAACCAGACTGCCTCCTTAGAACGCAGTTTAGCAGTCCGGATGTGTGGCATTAATGCATCAATGACACAGAAATAGCTAGGCATGGCCAAATAGAGATTTTCCAGATTGAATAAAATACGCGCTCAACAATAGCAGAATGGGAAACGAATGTCGAATACTTTTCGAATGCAAGACAAACGGGATGCTGCTTTATTGATTAAGAGCACAATGTTAATAAGATAGTTATCTCGACACTTACTGCCGCAATTAGGGTTGTCAGGACAGAACGCTTGTGACTACCGATCCGCTAGTTTCTTAATATTTCTGCCTTCACTGCTGGATATCCGCCTCGTTTCTGGCGCCGATGCAAGTATAGACGTCCCCGGGCCCTGCCGGGGATGGCGGCGACAGCGGCGGCGGTCTCCAGGAAGCGCACTGGGCTCCATAGCGCTACGGACAGCGACGAAACCAGTGTCTACTCGCTCAGCAGTGAGGACAGGTCCGATGACGACTTTCAGCTCGTACGACGCCGGAAGGTGAAGTGAAGAAACACCGGGTCCCCCCTGTCTTCAGGCAAGTCAACTCTGAAATCTACTCAGAAGACCGCAGTCAGTACGATTATATTCGTACCAGAACTCGCTACCTACAACCGGAGACAACTCAACAGACAGTCGGTCTCGGTGTTTCTCGAAGCGGCGGTGCCAAATGAAGTAAGGGACGTTAGAGTCAACACAAAAAAATGTCCTGGCTGTCGACGTTGCACACGAGACTACACTGTGCACATTGAGCAAAATTACGGAACTTGATGGCATAAAAGTTCGCTCGTACATCCCACTGGCCAGTAATACCACTACTGGTGTCATCTACGATGTGGACGTCTCTGTTTCCAACACAGACTTGCCCAGTCTGGTGAAGCCAACAGTAGATGGCATCCCTATAATACACATGTCGCGCATGGGCACATTTCGCTGTATAAAACTAACATTCAAGGGTGAATCTCTGCCCTCGCATGTCAAGGTAGGCCACCTTCGGCATCCTGTACGACCGTTCATTCTAAGGCCACTCCAATGCCGCAAATGTACGAGGTTTGGACACGTGAGCGCCGTGTGTCAGAGCACGATCATTTGCTCGCGCTGCGCCGAACCGCATGCTGCAGACTCCTGTGATGCCACGATCCTCAAGTGCCGCAATTGCCTCGGGTCCCATGACGCTTCGTCAAATGAGTGCCCCAAGAAACAGAAGGAAAACGAGATCCTAAAGCAGATGATACGAGACCGCTCGTCTCGTCGGGAAGCTGTTGCTGTCGTCACAAAGCGACGCTCCCGACGCCGTGGAGGTCAGGGAACTCTGTGAAGCGCAGTTCACAGGTGACACCTCATACTGTGCTTCCTAGACTAGACACGCCCGAGTCGATTTCTGAGGATAAGACCGCACCAGAGCACATGGACACTGAAGCATGGCCGGCATTGCCAAAGCTGCAGCCAGAGCCACAGCCAGAACCACAGCCAAAGACACAGCACCATACACAGCGACTCCAATGGTCGCCGCAGACACAGACCGAGTCAACGACAGCGCTGGTTCCCCACGACTTACCGGAGAAAGACAATGACATTGCTGCGATGCTTCGCTCTCTTCTGAACACCATATTCATGCTCTTGAATAAGCTAAACACTCCGTCAGCCCGAACTGCCCTGCAAGTGCTGGAAATTCTTGATCCAGTGTTTTCAGCACTGCAGTAATCACAACGGCTCGCCCACGGCACTTTCAAATGCCGCGATTCCCCCAATGGAATTTCAGAACGCTGATGTCATGTAGGCTCCAGCCTGAGTGACTGATTGTACCCCCCTTTGCACGTGCAGTGCTCTCCTTATCTCTCTATCTCTCCCTCTTTCTATTCCCCGTTCCCTTATCCCCAGTGCAGGGTAGCAAACCGGACGTTCGTCTGGTTAACCTCCCTGCCTTTCCTGTTCTCTTTTTCTCTCTCTCTCTAGGGTTGTCAGTGGACGTCAAAAAAATTTACATTATAAGCATAGAAGGAAATGCAATTCGGTGAGATTAACTTTTGAAGCTTGAACGTGCTCCCTGTTTTGCTTGCGTATACGTAGAAACTGGATTCCAGCGCCAGAACTTCGTGGATCTTCCTCTTGTCATGTTACGGCAAGCACATTGCTTCCCTCTTAGGCTTTCGACTACTGCTTTGTTATAGACATTGCAGTTTTTTGACGTGCTTCAAGACGCGAGCCTTCCGGACAGACCTTGGTTCATCCACCACCTGTATTTTAGCTCAACTTTACTCGTATAACACATTCTCGTTGAGTGACACCGTTTGCAGAGTACACTTCATTACGTGAATCATAGTGACCCTTTTCCTTTCACAAATTGTTCTTCAAAAGGGAACTACAAAGGGTTTGCTAACCCTATTATCATAACACCGTTTTCAAATGATATTTACATCCCCTTAAGAGATTAGGTGGTTCAGTTTTGCTCACAAACTCGTCAGTAATGTTAGATAACCAAAAGGCTATGCGTCGAAACCGAAAACGGTAGCCGCTTCCATGGGCGTCGGCACGATTTTTTCTTGGGACTTTCAAACCCACGTAGCATCGCGGATGGGGGAGGTGGTGGGAGCATTGCTGGTGCAGCTTGGGTGGGGGCAAGTGCTGCTGTGGCTTGATGGGGGCAAGTGCCCCTTTTGCAACCCCCTGCTGATGCTCATGGCTGCTTCGTGCAACGTCTACCATGACGTCACACAGTATACCCCGCCGTAATGTGGACGCAAAACACATGGTGCAGGCGCGAGACAAGATAAACTGGCGATGTTATTCTGCCATGCAAAAAGCTGCGCCAGAGTTTCGGAACTTGACAGTGACGACTACTGCGAAGATTTCGGTGCTGGACGATCACCATGTGCTTTTGACCACCTGCTCTATGAGGTAGCGACGTAGGATGATAAGGGAACTCGTGCCTGCTCCTGTCTTCTTCTAATATCTCCGTTTTTTGTAGCGCTTCACTATTATGAACATATACAAACACGCCCCAGTGTCAGTCATTTTAAACTCGCTAAGAATGTTTAAATTTCATTTTGGCGAAACCTAAATTGCTTGCAATCGCATAGTTTGGCAGAGATCATAAAGTGCCAGAGCAGAGAGAAAATGTGTTCAAAATTGGAGATATGTGGACATCGAAAATTTACCGGAGTTGCCCTTTAAGACAACGGAGAGTTTTAGTTTGTTTGTAGACTCCTTGCCGCTTACGTTTTTACTGGTTGCCGGAGCTGTTGACGGCGGCAGCAGACCTGGTGGCTCCATCTTGTGGAGTTTTGTCCAACTTGAATATATTCGCAAAAATCATCGGCAGCGTCGGCATCCTAGTCGAAACATAATAATGAAAACACTGGGAGTTAATGATTACCTAACTGGCAACGCATTGCGCCAGAAGTGAAACGTGGAAGTAAATGCAATATTAGATTTGTGCGTCTCTAGTCAGGCTCTGCATCACTAGTTGTCGCTACCAGCGTCGCTCAAACAGGCTGACAGGCTTCCAGCAGCTTCCAGGTTTATTCCAGCAGCTTCCAGGTTTATTTTATGCTGACGATATTGTCTTATTGCGGACAGCCGAGATCATACACAGCGGCTTGCGGATATATGTGGAAGGGAAGATGAAGCTCTAGGACCGGGATTTAGTGTAACACAATGTGGACAGATGGTATTCGATGATTCCGATGATCAGGTGGTGTCAATAAAGGGCCAAGAAATACCAAGAGCAAGCAAATACAAGTACCTCGGAGTACGGGTAATGAGGGTGTAGGTACATGGAGGTACAGGAAAAAGCCTCGGCAGCAAAGGTAAAGAGGAATGCTGCAATAATGAAGCACAGAGCCTTATGGGGATACAATATGTACGAGGTAGTTCGAGGTCTGTGGAAAGGTGTAATGGTTCCGGGGATTACATTTGGGAACTCAGTGGTGTGCATGAGGTCAGAGGCCAGTGGCGTAGCCAGGGGTTGGCATAACGGGCCCATGTCCCCCCGATTTTTTTTTCTCATGGGATACAGAGCATAAAATGAAACTCGACCACACTTATCTGCCCAGAGCCCATGACGGATCAAGGAGGTGCCCAATCCAAAAAAAATTCTGCCTACGCCACTGTCAGAGACGCAATCAGGACTGGATGTGAATCAAAGGACTGTGGGACGCCTCGCGTTGGGCGCTTACGCAAAAACGACAAATGAGGATGTAAAAACCGATATTGGATGGTCAAGTTTTGAGGTGAGAGAAGCTCAGAGCAAAATGAGGCTCGAAGAGAGGCTAAGGAATATGAAAGAGAGTAGATGGGCAGAGAAGGTGTTCCGGTATTTGTATAGGAAGAGCGTTGATTCACAGTGGAGAAAAAAAAAAAGGAGACTCATCAGCAAGTATACGGTTGGCAGTGTAAGCAATATGGCAACAAAGAGCTTTAAACGAAATGTCAGAGAGGCAGAGAGGATTTATTGGATAGAAGCGATCGAGAAAAAAAAAAGAAAACAGGCTCTGAATAACTACCGCGAGGGCAAAAACAAAATAAGGAGGGAGGCATTTTATGACAGCGCACGGGGAAACGCTTTACTGTTTGAAGGGAGGTCGGGCTGCCTTAGAACGCGTAGTTATCAAGCGAAATTTAATAAAGAAGGAGAAAATTTTACATGCTATGGGGCAGCCAAGGAAACGACGGAGCGTGTTCTAATTGAATGTGGAGATATCCACCGAGGTGTATGTTTGGGCACGAGCCTATATTAAGCCCTGGGTTTTAGGGACAACAATGGAAAGGCAAACACGTCCACAATAGGTCTAAGTAAGGCACGGTTAGATTGTTGGTGGCAGAAAATTAGAAAGGTCAAAAATAAATAGTAGGAAAAATAATGTCGTTCTGCCGTCAGGGGCAGAGAGCTGGACGGTGAATTTATATTTTTTTTGTGGTACGATCGATTTAATCGAAGTAGACAAGGCATTTGGCCAACGCAAAAAAAAAAAGTTTTTTCTTTTGCCGAGCCTCGTGGCGCAATGCCACCGCCCAGTTATAAAGGGGACGCTCATAGCATCCATCCATGCATTGTATACCCCTACGGTAACTCGTAAAAACGTACACGGCAAGAAGTCTACGGACAAACTGAAATTGTCTAATAATGAGAACGGCAAACCGCATTCTACTCAGACTGGGCCAAAGAAAAATACTCGAAAAAACTCGCATTTTATTCTGATGTTCACGAGACGCACTGAATTTTCCCTTGAAAGCTGCATCTTAAATACCTCCCTAATGATCTTTTCACCAGAGTACCACTGGAGGCTTTGATTTCTTTCAAAACCTTCGTCGATGAAAATGTTTGAGGAAATCGGAGCATTAAAACACGTGCATTTTAGTAAGCGCCGCAGAACACAGAATAAAGTGACACGTGAAGAGGACGGGCGCTCGTCCTGTTTTCGTGTCTCTTTCTTCTGTGCTTGTTCTGTAGCGCTTGCTAAGATGCGCATGTTCTACACCCACCAACTAGCCGAAATTTCTGCGTTGAACGGAGCATTAAGTAATAACCGATCGTTTTTGTGCTGTGAAGCCGTATCACCCGTAAAGGAGAACGATTTTTCTACATCGCCCAAATTTCTGTGAAGTGGCTAAGTGCCTGTCACCACGCGTTCGGTTAGGTGCTCATTACCGCTGAAACAAAGATACTGCTCCGGTGACCGCATATACCACCGTTTCTTCGAGATCAGTTCACAGTTACCGAAATACAAAAAGACGCGTAACCACCGTAGAAAGGACACGAAACAGAGAAAGGTGTCCTTTCTGTTTTCGTGTCTTTTCTATTCTTGTTGTATTCCAGTAATCATGTACCTACTAGCCCATAACAAGTATTACTGAGTTACGGCTCAGCGCTGCTGCATTCGTAACACTGTGAATCTCAACACATGCATTCGCTGCAAAGTTATAAGGTGTTGAAATTCATTATTTTGACCACTGGATTGAATGTCTCGAAGAAGTGTTCGTCGCGACGTTGCAATACGACGTGACATCAGGTGTGCGAAGTCTGTCATCGTAAAGTGGACTTTATTAAATACGTAGCAATGGCTTGTTAAGCACCAGTGGCCCTGCCATAGATGTGCTCGAGCCGCACTTTTTTTTTACTGCCACTGAATACTAGATAATTTCTAGGGGTCTTTCTATGTTGCTGTTATCGGTGTTCAGGACGCAGATTTATCCGTTAGTGGGCGGGATAAGTTCAATGTGTGACGTCATCATACTGAGCAGGGACTTGAGAGTATTGTTCATCTTGAGCTGTAGGAGCAGGGGTACTCTCCACGCGTGCGAGAAAGAGAAGGAATGCAAGAAAGGCAGGGAGGTTAACTAGACTACGTCCAGTTTGCTACCCTACACATGGGGAAGGGAATAAGGGAGAGAGAGAGAGCGGCA
Source organism: Rhipicephalus sanguineus (assembly GCF_013339695.2). Taxonomy (NCBI): domain Eukaryota; kingdom Metazoa; phylum Arthropoda; class Arachnida; order Ixodida; family Ixodidae; genus Rhipicephalus; species Rhipicephalus sanguineus. The sequence continues at coordinate 75,618,836 of NC_051183.1, read as the reverse complement.
CATTTCAGAACATGCACACAGTGAAGGCAACAGACTTGAGTGACCGCCTGTGATACGCTGCACTGTGTCCACGCGCAGTCCTTTACACTGTCATGGACTCAATATCCGGTAAGTTGTAGGGCTGTTTTTGTGTCGCTGCTATCGATGTTTAGAACGTAGACCTATCTGCTTGTGGGCTGGATGAGTTCAATGTACGACGTCATAATATTGAGCAAGGATTTGGGAATATCCTTCATCGTGAGCTGTCGGAGCAAGGGTACAGACTGTAGTCCACACGAAATTGTGTACGCTGGTCGACGCCGTCACTGCTGACGATGTAGAACACCAGGGGGCCTTGGACAGACACTGGAACGAGAAAGAAGTGGTCAGGAAGTCGTTAGTTTTCCAACGAAAGCTCTGTTTAGGCGCACATAGCAACAGCGTCAGCTAAAAATATCTCTCTGCGACGCGCATTAGGATCGACTGTCTATAGATATATAAAGCATACATAATTTGATGTCAATGTTACGGAGGCACCAGTTAAACCAAGTGGGAGTGTCAAAACAAATTATAACGTATTTTGTAAGAACCAATTGCAATTACAACCTAAATATTTATATAATTATTCCACAGATTGTCATGCTATATTGCTCCGTACAAACGAATGCAACGGACCCCATCAAATTACACGCGGTAGTTATCTGCTGGCGGCAAGCATTCCTCACAATTAGGGTAAAAAAAATCACAGCATATTCACGGGGTGAATGATGATGAGTGGGGCGAAGCTCCGGAGGCAATCATCGGTAAACCGTGAAACTCTTCCGTGAAATTCGCCCAGTACATCATATAAAGAGTGTGAAACACCGTCTATATATTAAACATCAAACTTTTATTGTACTGTTGGTTTACGTGGTCCCTTCATTATCAACGCTTTGTGATCGGTGAAATGCAGGGAAAGTGTCCGCTCCCGAGCGAAAGAGAAAGCGCGCCAAGAGCGACCGCGTTCCCCGCTCGCCCTGTGAGAATTAACGGCAAGGCTAGAGGGAATACACGACACGCGTAGCGTTCCTCTTCGCGTTCCACGACACGAGGTCGCTAGCATGCCCAACGAAAGCGAACGGAACGCGATCGTGCAAGTGCTCCGGCTTCGCGAACAATGCACGGCGTTTACTGCACATAAAGCGTCCCAAAACCGAACATCTTGCTCAAGGTGTGCTTTGCGTTTTTCGTAGAAATAATTTCTTTATCATGTACATTAAGACGAATAGTTGAAAGCTCACTAGAGTATATCGCCCGCAAAGCATGTCTTTCAGTGTGATTAAATCAAGGAACACTACGATGTCTTGTAAATTATGTTATCTAGTGAATTGCTCATCTAGTTAGCAATTCATTAAACTAGAGCTGGCTACATACATACCACTACTACTACTACAGAGGAGGGAACGACCCACACCCTAAGGAGCTTCGCCCCTAAAACATGGTTGATCCCTCCGTCCTAGGAATCGGTATAACACGAAAGTAAAATGTATCTTTACTAAAGTAGTTCAATGTTTACATTGCATTGATCTTGGTCGGCGGGGTAGTCGGTGACCAAGAACACTGTGAGAGGAAAGTGTGAGGTATAAAAGGCGCGTTTGTAACGCCTCCAGAGTGTGTGACCGTGGCGCAGTGGATAGCATGCCCGGTATCTTTGCCGCGGATCGAGAGATCGTCGGTTCGGCTACCGCTGACGTAACTTTTTTTCTTCCAAACTTTTCTTTGCCATCTCATCATTTCCATTTTTTCGATGTCATATCCATGACGGAAATACGTCACTGAGGTATTGGTGGACCCCCGCATAAAACACTTTCGTGTTAAATATTTCGAAATTCCTACCGAAACGCCCCGCGCCCGAAGTCTCGTTAAACACGGTACTGCTTTCCCCAAAGTGATCGCGTGGTGCAAAATACTTACCCGAGAAGTGACATAAAAGACATTTATGTAACAAGAACGAAAGAAGGGGGATATTAGGGGCTCGTTTTTTTTTATATAGACCCAACAATAATTAAAATTACCAGACAAGATAACCAAGGAAAGTGTAGGGGATATTTTTTGTAGTAATTATGATGTAAATGTGAATGATGTAAAGTGGACGAAAAGATAAATTGCCGCAGGCAGGTACCGAACTTCGAAGGGTGCAGGTTCGGTCCCTACCGGCGGCAATTTATCCTTTAGTCCACTTTACTTTCTTCACATTTACATAATAATTACCACAAATAACATCCCCTGTACTTTCCTTAACATTCTTGTCAGTTAGTTCTAATTAATTTAAGTAACAAGAACGTTTAATTTATCTTTAGCTCAGTGTTCGTGGTCTCCTCCACGGCAATAATTCAGAGAAAAGGCAAAGGCAAGTCGCATCTTCAAATGAGAAGCCGTGTCGCAAAAGGTTATACAGAATAAGGTTATCAAAGTGAGGTAAGTATTCTGAATAAGCTCGCCTTGAAAGCCCTTCTCCGACCGTGTCATCTCGTTCGTCGGTGGTCGACACGGCCTCCCCTGGCTGCACGCCCATGCATCGTATTTCGTCAAATGGAGTAGACGAAAACGACTACTCAATTTAACTAACGTTACTGTCAAATTTGACTGTATTGTCCTTTGACCTAACCTTATTTTCATGTACGACTGCTCCAATTCTGTCATTTCCATGTCCCGCTTGGAATCCGCTCAGGGCTGCTCTATTTCACTGCGTTTAGTTGCGGCACTCCTGCCACACATTTCAATAGTTACGACCATATGGATCCTTCGATGTGGCTCAAAGAAATAGAGCCGGATCTCCAGCAGGACTTGGCTTAGCCCTTTGAGACGCTATGTACACTATTGTGTACACCCCTTGTTTCGGCTAGCTCTATCGACTAGTGGCTAACAAAGAGCAAGATACATTGAGCTTTGGATTAATTGAACCTCTTGAATCTGTTGTTCGGTAACTTGCACTGTCATGGAACCGTGCACGGGCCTCTAGCATTTCGCCTCCATCAAAATACGACCCCCGCAGCTGGGATCGAACACGCGATCTGTGTCAGCAGGCGAGCGCCGTAGCCACTGTACCATCGAGGCGGACACACAAGAAACTTGCAAATTTTCACAGTCCGCCTTTCTCATTTTCCTGTGCTGCCCTCTGCCGTTTCGGTAGTGGCCAGGAGATCCGATATCGCCAGAACGAAAGCCTCCGAGATAATGAGGCGACCTTTCCGCTAGGGGAAGGGCGCATGCGCTGTGGCATCGGTAAAAAAAAAAAAAAGGCGAAAGCTCGCACTTGGCTGCGCAAGGCTTGAAACACTGCGAAGCTGGCCGAGCACGGCGCCGCACTCGGCTTTCCAGTAGCATGGTTTCTTATGTAAAGCTCGCATACGCACAGCATTCCACTCACGGTGATCGACAGTATCTTCTCGTCGTCTCTTGCTCTCCCTTTACCTGGCCACGTATTCTAGATCTGCTCGTCGCTGTCGTTCCCGTACAGCGACAAGCCTTGCTTCACGATGCGCTGCGTCTTCTTCGGGAATACGTACTTTGTTGCGCGTCCGTCCCATGGCTGTATCTGATCGGGCAGCGGAAGCGCGGCGGAACTCGGTTGCGCGAGGTGTCTCCGTCGCTGGGCGTGGCTTAGCGATAGCAGCTGCGTGGTTATCGCTGCTTCGAGTGCGCGGCTTGGCATGACGTCACGCCGTTATGCCAGTCGTTCGAAAAGCTGCGGCGTCGCCGGTTGCCATGGCTTCGGCGCGGCTGGCTCTTCGTGAAACGCGCACGTTTTAACGGCAGCTTAAGGAGCTTCGCTCTTAAAACAGGCGGGTTATACTCACTGTGTAGAATGACCGTCCGGTTTCCGCCACATATCCTGACAGGTGCGGCCAGGCCGCGCCGGCTGTCGTAACCCGGCGGCAGCTGAATGAAGTTGCTCCGACAATCCTGCTCCGTGCCGTCGCCGCCGTTGTTGTTGCCGGCGCCACCGCGGCGGGTCGCTGCAGTCGTCGAGTACCGAGACACGGTGCGTATCTTGAGCGATATGGCTTGCAGCCAGCTGGGGCGCGCGATGCACACGGCGTAGTTGAGGGCGCGCACGAAGTGCAACGCCTCCTCGGTGTACGCGAAACTGCGGAAGGAACCTCGGCAACCGCCGTGGTGCTGCAGACAACCGGGCTGAGCTGCAAAGACAAAGAGAAACGCACAAATGAGGAAAACGTGGTAGGCAATTCAATAATCGCAAATGAGTTCTGCGGAATTCCGCAAGGTGGCGGAGCGGTTATGAAAGGGATGATTCGCAACCACCTGATTGTAGCACGAAGCACCCCCCCCCCCACACACACACACACACAAGATACGGATTTGTCAGAAAAGGATAGCTTCCGGTTGATGAAAAAACCGCCGTAGTGTGGGGATCGAAACCGGGACCAGCGCCTTTTCGGGCGGTAGCTCTACTAGCTGAGATAACCAGGAAGCTAGCAATTGGCAGTCCACAACTCGAAGCACATGGACACACACGGCATATTGCAAACTGGTAGAGCCCATTTGGTATAGAGACCATCCCGGAAAGGCGTTGGTCCCGGGTTAGATCCCCGGACAGGGGCGAATTTTTCTTCGACTAGAAGCTTTCCTTTATGACAAACACGTATGGATTTCCTTGTGGCTTCGTGCTACAATCGGCTTGTTGTCAATTATCCCTTTCATAACAATGCAGACATTGGATCTGAGACTGCCTCCGGACTTATGAATAAAGAACGCTTCGGTGATCTCCTACGTTCTACTTGTGCTTCGATAATATCATAGTGTCAGACAACGGGCGGCTTGCACTTGGACTCCTTGCAGTCCTACAAAGCGTTAGCATGAGGCTTCCCTTTAAGTGAAGCTCTGTGGAGCAAGGCGTTTGCCAGCCTGGTCGATGCACCACTTCCAGCATGAAATGCGGTTACCATACACCACTTTATAGGCGTGTGCAGGGTTGTCTATTACAGGGGAGGAGTGGGGGGAGGGGGCGAAAATTCACCGCCGCTCCCCTTCTCCCCTAGTGGCTGAGTCCCAGAGAAAACCAGCTTGGCAATCGATACAAAAATGAAAATGAAGCGATGACGTGCTTCCTATAACGGCCTGTTTTTGTCCCCGGCGTTCCGGTGTTAACAGTGGGAAGTAAATAGTTCTTAGGACGCAATATCAGGGGTTATCGACCGCCATTGTAGTGAAAAACGCGCACGGCCGTAAGTCTGCACATTAAACCGTGACGGCGAGGACGCGACTATGTGAATGGTATGGGGCAGACCTGACGCCCCCCTGCCCCCTCCCCCACGTGTGCACGCCTATGCACCACGCCCTTCTCATACAGGGACAACGCTGAGTTCGATATATGCAGCAGCTTACCCAACTTCTTGCTGCCGCAGCTGTAGAGAACGATGCGCACCGACCACCGCCTCTCGAAGCCGGCTTTCGGAGTGACCACGTTGATGGACAGAAGGCTATGCTCTTCGTTCTCCGGAAAGTGCAAAACCACTGCGCAAAACACAAGGACATCAATCCACGAGCAAGCACCTAGAAACTGATGAGAGAACTTAGGAAATAACGTGTTTAAAGCAACTTTTATTCTCCGGAATAATAATAATGAGAGACGGCACTGAACTATTTAGGTGCGTTTTAGAGGTTGTGTTATCTGTGTCCATGGTTTGATCGATGATTTGTATAGTATATACCCACCACCTTAAATGCGGTGTAGTCTTGTTTTCTAGGTGATGAGGCCAGTGAGGCTGCGAAATGCAGCTTTTGTCCTATCACACCAGACAACTTTTCTACGTACTCATACGCACCTGCCTTGTGGTTGAATAAACTCGATCCCAAAACTTACCAAATTCGAACACACCTTCGAGTGTAAAAGATGGTCAGCGTAGGAGGGCACTGGTTTGTTCTAGTTGGTAACAATTCGTAGTCATGTTGTTTGTCATATATCAGGTCTATTAATATCATTTAAAAGTCTGCGCTAGCGCCTGTTCCTCTCTTTCGCTCGTTATCTAAGCGCTGTGCAAATAACCTGACCATGGTCAAAATGCATTTCTTAGAAATATGCTATTTTCTAAGATTCCCTAACTCGAGCTCCATATTTCTATTGACTGCATGCATTTAACATTTACGCGTGTTAGCTGTTCTGGGTGTTTGGGCCTGGCATTGTTGCGTCTACTCCCTTTAGAGGAGTACCGAATCTCAACATTGCAGTCGAGGATCACAAGTGAATGCCTTATAATGGTCGCCTAGATTTCCAAGTACGCATAACACACTAGGCCAACGACGAGTTTATACTAAATTACTTGATACCTACACATTTTGCAACAAGTTTCAGGAGTGCTGACGCATGAGCAACATTTATACGTCCGATGGCAAGATCTTCAACAACTTCGCGTCCGGTTTGAGCGGTTCTTCCTCAAAGGCGCCATTCAGATGGCAGTTAGCGCTCATGCTGAGCTTTTTGTATCTCTGTGTTTCATCTAGTGACGCTGTTTTTTTTTTTTTAATCGATAGAGGCATATCAGCTTTACAAGCTTTTCACACTACCGGAATAGATAGATAATGTTACGAGAAAAAAATTATGGCAGCTTTGCACTAGCAGTGCCAAGCCTGAAGGAAGAGCGGAGCTAGGTGGCCTTGCTTGTTTCTCTTTACATTTAGGGGCGCAGCACCTTAGGGTCTAGGCTTGTCCGTTGTGTAGTGTCCACGCACACTGGCACAGCACCGTGTAAAATCCCATAAAATGTTTAAAAATGGACTAATATCAATGATAATTGTGACAGAACAACGTAAAACACATAGAAACACAAACCCTTTACTCTAGTCGACGATTTCAACGTAGACATTGTGGACCTTAGGACCTAGCTTTGTCGTCGACGCTCACTGTCCGCGGTCATGATGGTTAGAAAGCCGTTGCTATAGTCGAAACATATGTGTGTATGTGAATAAAAAAGGTTTACAATAGACGGACAACAATCATAATTGTGACGAAACAATATAAAAGACCTACAAGCACAAACCCTTTATACTAGTCGGCGACTTCAAAGTGCACATTATGGACCTTAGGACCGAGCTTTGTCGTCGACTCTCTATGTCACTTAATTTACATCATATGGGGCAACGCTCGGGTAACATATGTGAGACACAAAGAAAAGGTTGAACAGTACACTATTATCAATCATATTTGTGACAGAGCAATATAAAACTCTTACAAGCACAAACCTTTTATACTAGTCGGCGACTGTAACGTAGACATTATGGACCTTAGGACCTACAGCTTTGCCCACTCGTCATCATTCACTTCGTGGAGATGCGTTCCATTTTTTTTTGTTTCTTGTCTTTCTTTCTCTTTCTCTCTGTCTTTTGTATCTGTTTTCTGTACCTGTTGCTTTCTATTTCTTTTTTTCTCTCTCTATTTCTGTCTCTCGCTCTTTCTATCTTGATTTCTCTTTCTTTCCTTTCTTTCCCTCTTTCTTTGCTTCTCTTTATTTGTCTCTTTCTCGTTCGGTCTTGCCTTCTGTTTGTTTCCTTCTCTCTCTTTCTCTCTTCGACGCGCTCTACGTCACCGAGCAGAGTTTCCGTTTAAAGCTCGCACCTGCTGTATTCCGTAGTGGGGCTTGCCCAGTTCCTGTGGCGCATACCTACCTGTGGTTTCCTGCGGACACCAAAATAATCTTACGGCCGACTTAAACATCTCTGTTAGAAGTATGTTTAAATATATTTACATGCAGAAGCGATGGCGGATGTCAGGCAGAAGCCATGTTCTTGATCCCCTATAAACTGTGGCTCACATCCATTGTGGGAATTGGCCAATAATTGAGAGGCTTTCTAAATTTTAGTAGCCTTCAAGTATAGGATCATTTATGGAGTAGAAACGTAATGAAATTATATAGGACTTTTTGGTCCACGATGAAATGTATTCGAAAAATCCCTTTTTTTTTACGGTGGAGCAGTTAAGCTTTTCGTTATGCCGTTTCGCGTCGACAGATAATTGTCATCATAAGGAACCAGCCCGCGCCATCTTCCTCCTCTTCATCTTCTGCTACGCTCAGAACACATGCACCGATTTGTCCGGCGTGGGATGCAATAACTCTGTCGGGTAAGCGAACGAACACACAGACAGAGATAGATAAAGAGAGACAAGAGAGAAAGATGGAAATAGAAATAAAGAAAAAAGAGAATTTTCTGGCGAAAGAAGTTTCTTGACGAGGTGGAATTCGTATCCGCGTGCCCACGAACCCGAGGCGAGCATCATAACCACTCGGCTATCCTTTTGTTTTGTCATTACCGGTTTATTAACGCGGCATATACATCAATAACAGACACTGCCTATAATAATACACAAGACTACAACAATGTCAAGATATCCAGCTAAAAATTTGTAATAGGAAAAAAAGAAAAAAAAAAGTCACAGCATATCCACGGGGTGAATGATGATGAGTGGGGCGAAGTTCCGGAGGAAATCATTGGTAAACCGTGAAACTCTTCCGTGAAATTCACCCAGTACATCATATAAAGAGTGTGAAACACCGTCTATATATTAAACATCAAACTTTTATTGTACTGTTGGTTTACGTGGTCCCTTCATTATCACCGCTTTGTGATCGGTGAAATGCAGGAAAAGTGTCCGCTCCCGAGCGAAAGAGAAAGCGCGCCAAGAGAGAGCGCCTTGTCTGCCTCCATGCGGCAACTCCGAGCGAATGAGAATGCGCGCCATGAGCGAGCGCCTTTTACGACCGCAGGCATCCAATGACATGCGCCATTCGCATTATACAAGCGCCATCTGTCATCTTTAAATAGCAACTCTAAGAAATACATGAAACGCCATCTAGTGAGCAATTCATTAAACTAGAGCTCTAAGAAACCACTAGTACGAAGTTGTCACCACTAGTACGAAGCTGCCTTAATTTTTTTTCAAATACCACCTATTAAATAAAAAATAAATGAATAAATAAATACTATAACTTTGTTTTCATATTTGTATACATAGAAAGATAAGCATAGAGTGTTTAGCTAGTTGACCGATTGGTTTCATTAAGATAATTCCCCACTGCCATGCAAGCCATCGCATTACACAAACGAGAAATGGAGGCTCCAAAAGAAGATATGGCAGACCCAGATAAGTCTATTCCTATAGCACGTAAATGCGCTTCTGACAGGGTTTTCCGTGCCGCAGTAAATCGCATACACATTAAAAAATGACCTATTGTTTCCGGCTAGTACTGGATCCTGTCGTTGTCACTTCGTTGTTATAGACCTTTGTCTACCCTCACAGAGCGGGCCCACCTAACGCCTTGTGACCCAACATGGCGGCGTCAAGGCGCCGACCCGGCGCATCTCACGCAAGTACAGAGATGGACGGTACACATATATCTTCAGTCTCAAACTTCCTAGCTGGTTAACTCTGATTCGAGCGTCTTGCACCACATGAGTGCCGTCTCCCTCGGGTGAAAGATCACTTTGGCTAGCGTCAGTTAACGTGGGAACCCACCTATACTACTCGCGGACGCGCTCGTACATTTCAACCCAGTCTTCAACATCCACCTTGTCTTTGTCAGTGCCAGAAAAGGTTTGTGACACTGCCTTGTGACAATATATAGGAATGATCTGTATACCGTGTTGTCCGGCGTTGTGTCCGCACAGCTCGGGCACATACGAGTCGCTGCCGTTGACGAAGACGCGCAGGGAGTCGTTGAGGCAGCGTCCGGCAACCGGGGGTAGGAGATGGAACTCCTCCAGTTCCAGCCGCAGCTGACAGGTGGAAGAGGGCAGCAGCACCGTGAGTGACACGTTTTCGCCGCCGGCGAAAGGTTTCGGGAACCCGGGCTGGACGAAGTACGAGTTGTTGGACAGCGTCGTCCCCACGTTGTTGCGAGCTTCGTCTGACGAAAGAAAAAAAAATTAGAAGCCTTCCCTATCGGGAAAATGGGGGGCAAGAAAAGTAGAGTATATATAGTGGAACCTTGAAACCGTGCCCCACACCCACGCTGGGGGATTGGCCAAGAACCGGGTAGTTTTAAGAGGAAATTATAAGCTAGATTTTGTCTATTTAGGATGAAAGAAGTAAAAATTGAACAAAAATTGAAAATATTAAGAACAGAATAATAGAAAAGAAGCGAAGCTTGGCGTGTGCTTGCCTGACCTATACTTTCATTCGTTTTCTTCCTTTCTTTCTTTCTTTCTTTCTTTCTTTCTTTCTTTCTTTCTTTCTTTCTTTCTTTCTTTCTTTCTTTCTTTCTTTCTTTCTTTCTTTCTTTCTTTCTTTCTTTCTTTCTTTCTTTCTTTCTTTCTTTCTTTTCTTTCTTTCTTTTCTTCTTTCTTTCTTTCTTCCTTTCCTTCTTTCTTTCATTCGTTTTCTTTCTTCCTTTCTTTCTTTCTTTCTTTCTTTCTTTCTTTCTTTCTTTCTTTCCTTCTTTCTTTCTTTCTTTCTTTCGCATTGCGCAATGCGCCATTTTAACTTTTTCCTTAGCAGCGCAACACATCTGTTATTACAGAAACAACGACGTGCTTGCGTGAAACAACAAAATGCAACAATGAAAGGGAACAATAAAACGTGGCAGTTGGGAATGACAAGGGACCGCGATAAAAGATCAGTTTGCCATCTTAGACACGGCTGGTCGCCGGCAAGCCCACGATCGCGAGAGCGTCTACTATTGGAATCGTAATCATGGTTCCCATAGTATTGCGTTGCTCATTTTATGCACCGCTATATTAACAGTAGTCAGTCCAGAGCGTTTTCAGTGAATTTGGCATCCATTGTAGAACAGGCCGCTCATTTGGTGATGTTACATTCAATACGTGGCAAACCCACTACCATTTATTATCAGTGAAGTCTATTCCTCCTCCTCCAGCCCACCTCTGTTCCACACCCCTCCTCCCCATCCGTCCCCATCAGCCCTTGCGGCCCTTCTCGCTTTTCTCGAGGATGCCGGCCTAGTTGAACGAATTTTCTAGCCGCTCACCACGGTGACTCGGACGCCCGTTCTCCTGCCCCCCACCCCCTCACTGTTTTTTTCTGCTCATACCTTTCTTTTTCTTCTTTTACCATACTCTTTTCACTCTCACTGTCCCTTTAATCCCCAATCCCCCGTGAGTGTATCGGTTGAGGTGTCCTCACTTGAGAACCAGTTATCGTGCACTCCACACACAATTTCCATTTTCATTTCCTTCTTCCTTTTGAGAATCACCTCCCCCCCCCCCCCCCATCCGTCAAGAATGTCAACGGGAATTCAAAACATAGCTTCATGCAAATTACTTGATCTGATTAAGGGCCCATGAGGTTATTTTACGTCTTCGCGGAAATGTTGTGACTTCATGAACAAAACAACAACAATTAACAATAATAATAATAATAATAATAATAATAATAATAATAATAATAATAATAATAATAATAATAATAATAATAATAATAAATCGATTCAATAACTACATTTCGTAAAGCAATTGATGGGAAACCGGTCATAAACGTCGCCATACCCTCCCAGAATATTTTTGCGCCAACAATACATTTAGCTTTTGAAGTGCGAAGCTGTTTAAGCCGGTGCTGTCACCAACACGTTAGAGCCGCTATCACTATTAAGTGTATCATTGTCCTTCTTAACTGCATATTGGAAATTTGTGGTGAAATATGGTGGACGTTGTTGTGAATTTTATATCTCATGTGCTTGGATTTCTTTTTTCTTTTATTTACATTGCTTCACATGTAACTGAGATCAGGCAATTATGCGTTAACTGCTTGCCCTGCTCGATGAAATTGGTATACGCGTATTATTACTATTATTTCCTATTATTATTTTATGCAGCCTTTCTACTCGTTGTATACTTGTGTGAGTTCATTCACGACAATGTCTAAGGACCCTTTCAACTCCCTCCTGTGAAGATCCCTGATGGGATTGACAGTATCCTGAAATAATTACATTACAATTCGAAATAAGTAAGTGCTAATTAATGTGAAAGTACGGTTGTCAACGTCTCTTTTTAAGCATGTAGTTAAATAGAATTGGTCGTTTTGTATACGTGTGTACCTGCGTAGTATACGCAAGACCTCAAACACCATGTGGTTTACCGTGTTTGCAAAAAAAAAAAAAAAAAAAAAATCAGTGAATTTGATTTCTCGTGTTACAAACAGTCGCTAATCGTGCTATACCAAGTCTTTCTTTTGCCCGGAAAATGCACCTGCTTTCCAGGGTTGCCGATGGTGGCAACCCTGGACCCTACTTTGAGACAAATTGTCTGCTTTATGGCAACAAAAATTTCAGGTTGGCGCCATGTACTTTCTGGCGAGATTGTACTTCTATTTTTATCGCATTTAATGGCCACTTCTCCGTATTCTTTGAAGATAAAACAGAAAGCAAGTCTAAAGAATAACCATTGTTTGAAAGCTTTTCTGTCCTGTTGGCCTATGCGCGCACATGTCCTTGCCCCGCCAGCGAGCTTGCGCGAATCGAGGCACCCAATGAGCCAGGGGCGTAGCCAGAAATTTTTTTCGGGGGGGGGGGGGGGTGGTTCAACCATACCCCACCCCCTGGCTCGCCCCTGCAATGAGCATCCCTCGTTCTGAAAAGATGGAGGGACACGCGCACATAAGGAAACCGGTGGCTATGCAGCACACTGCTGAAGCCAAATTGTAATGCTGAAACGCAGCTCGTCAAAGAGACATCCGCAACGAAATGAAGGTGGACTGTTCATCTTCGATCAGATTTCGCTACTTGTAGCTGAACAGGTTTATTGTAACTTTGTACCAATTTCGGTCTACGGCTACAAGAAAAAAGAAAAGCAGCTTCAACGTTTAACGTTCCTGCTGATTTGTTGGCCCAATATTACTTTTCCAAGAAATCTGTCTATTGTAGACAAACTGTACGCGGGCGAAGTGAAATTATAATAATTTATTAATTTATTTGCAACGTACCCGCGGCTTGGAGACCGAGATAGAGGGAAAAATATTGTGCTCGCCATACTGTGTTTCTGCTTATTCAAAATAATCATTTACTGTTGAATACTAATAATTCTATACATATCACATTTTTTTTCTATTTTGTCTACAAATTTTGCAGTAAAATTAAATGGCATGGCTACTTTGGGTACACTTAGTATGAGTTTTGGCTCCTTTTCAAATCTACCCAACGGCAACCCTGCTGCTTTCTATTATATAATTTCTTAATGAATTTTCGCGATACTGTTGAACACTGCATGGGTGGTAGGGCCATTGTCAGGCAGTCTATTCTGCATTTGGCCGTACCTTCACTTGACATGTAATGTGTTGAAATTATTTAACGAAATGAAATGAAACATAGTGGAGAGGACTCAGGATTGATTTCGACCACCCGGGCTTCTTTAAAGGGATGCTGACACCAATTTTTTGAAGGCGAGTTTACTCCGTCATACAAATCTCCTGTGTACAGAGATTGCTCTCAGGAAGTATAAAACTGAGTGAATGCTGATAAGGCACTTTATTTTGATATTAAAGTCAATTTTTGCGTTGCGCACCTACTGACATCGACAGTAGCCTGACGTCAGGCTGCAGTGTCAATCGTGGCGACTTCACGCACCAGTATGACTAGTTGTGATGGAGTCAGGTACACATAGGCTTGCGCACAGGACGGAGGTAGAGGAGTCCCCCCCCCCCCCCCCCCGAAATCACCTAATATGGGGGAAGCAGGGTTACGACCACGCAGGTTCTTCACGATAATAGCGGCCGAAGAACCCCGATGTTGCATTCAAAGGACTATTCATTTGACCCCTTTGCTCCCGGACAACAAGGGTGCATAGGGAGGCCATGGTGCGAAGCGTGTCATCGCTTCATTTTAAGTTTTTCATCCATCGCGAAGTATGTTGCCTTTCGGACACGGGGGGGGGGGGGGGATGATACTTTGCTCCCCACCCTTGAATGGGGAGCCTTGTGCACGCCTATATCCAGGTACCAAACATTCAAATTGTACGCCTCTGCGTCACCAAATAGACCCAATATAGCCGCAGCAACATGGCCGCGTAGCGGGTCGGCCGTGGAAACGTCACGGTATCTTGAGCGAGCACGTGATACGAGAAGCTCATACCGAGTTGTGACGTCAGGGTACAGTACGAAGAGAAACTAGCTTTTACAAACATTTTGCGAATAATTTTTCAGGGTGCGCTCACGTTTCCCAGCACATGTTGAAAGCTATTGAGGACTCGGCCTTTCATTTGACGGAAAAAAAATGAAAATTTTCGTGTCAGTACACCTTTAAAAAGCCACTGGCGTAAGCAGCCAGAACTACCTTGAGAGCAGCCCGATAACAGAGCAAGAGGGGCGAGGAGCAGTAAGCCCGGTTGGGTGCCAGTTTTGATATTGTGTACGCCCCGCTATCTTGTCTGTGACTTCGGCAATCCTCGCTTTGCTCGTGGAACGTCACAAGGGGTCCCCGGCCTACGTCATACCGGTGGCGATGTCGCGAGGCGCTGCCAACTCAGATGAGCAGTCACGCTTACTTTAACATCAAATGAAAATGCCCTAAAGGCATCGTTCGCCACTAATAGTCAGAAGCGACCACGTACTGCACGAGGATTATCTTCACATACTCACAGATGCAGCAGACTCCGAAGCCGTCCGCACAGTCTCCCTCCCGGGTGCCCCTCGAGAAGCGACAGTCGGGAAGGGACATGCACCGTCCAGTGCGGTTGAGATCGCTCTGGCAGAACTCCACGAAGAAGCCCATCACGGGGAAAGGGTCCCATGACTTCGTAATAAGATCCGGGTTTACTGTAAAGAAAAAAAGCAAGAAAATTAAACTTACCCCAGTTCCAACCAGTGCGAAATCTGCAGAAGCAGCGGAGGGTCAAATTTACATTTCTTGAATTTCGCGCCAAAGCATCCCACTCCTCCCCCCACTGGTACTCGATGTGACGTCACGAATTACAAAGCATATTACAACTTCACGCGTTTTTGCCACATTTCGGCTTGAAGGGGCTATGACACGGCCACCCAACAATTTACAGTTTTCACCGAAAAATAGAAGTAGAGGGTCTATTGCGCCTATACATAGTATATGGAAAATGCACTGTACAAGAGAATTTCAGTGCAAAATAAGCCCTAGAAGTCGCTGGCTACAAACCCCACCCACCGCCGACGACCGCCATCTTGCCATGGCGTGTGTGACGTCATGTGCAGCGTGCAGCGGAGCCGTCGTCTTCTGCCAAAGTTTCAGCCGCTGAAAATCGTTCACTTTCAGTGCCAAGCTGAAAAAAAAGAAGCTGAAATAGTTCGATTTCACGCGCAGCTGACCACGGAACAAAATCGTTCGGAAGCCAACTGGCAACCCTAAGGGCCCCACCCGCAATGAGCCACACTTTTTTTTTTCAATAAATGTTGTTTCTCTCTCTCTCTCGGCGAAGTGCAGGCGCTCGCGTAGCAAGTAGCTTGTAACGTCACGGCTCGCGAGTGTGCCAGTGTCGTCCCACTCTCAGGCAGCTCGCATGTTTATAAAATGAAATCAAGGCTTCGACGGACGCCCGTCTGGTCGGGAAGAATCATTGAATAAAAAAAGACGAAGACGCCGACCACAAGAGAATAAAAATGCAATGACGTTTCGGCACCCAGAACGGGAGCCTTGTTCACAATCACAATCAGATTGTGAACAAGGCTCCCGTTCTGGGTGCCGAAACGTCATTACAT
Organism: Rhipicephalus sanguineus; assembly: GCF_013339695.2. Classification (NCBI taxonomy): domain Eukaryota; kingdom Metazoa; phylum Arthropoda; class Arachnida; order Ixodida; family Ixodidae; genus Rhipicephalus; species Rhipicephalus sanguineus. The sequence goes on along the minus strand of NC_051183.1, from coordinate 75,603,187 downwards.
TTTTATTCTCTTGTGGTCGGCGTCTTCGTCTTTTTTATTCAATGTTTATAAAATATTCGATTACAAATTAAGCGCTCGACCAAATGCGCTAAAGTTTCGTCAGCTTCTTTGTGAACGCACAAGGATTAACACGCATAGCACAGATTATTTGGTCGAAAGTTTGGTGTCATGTCCCCTTTAATCAAATTTGATTAACTCGGTCCTAGAGGCGTACAGTTTTCCCGTTTGCCTAAAAGGGGGTGGGGGGCGACATATTTGGCTTAAACCGGTAGAGCTTGGAGTCAAGGCGAACAGACTAACTGTGCGCTGAGAGTGACGTATACAGCCGTCAAAACGCTTAACTCGAACGCTCCGCAGCGTGGCCTGGACTAGTTTGGCTAATGGGAGCCGCGAAGTGCTGGGCGCTGTTGCCGAGATAATACACTGCAAACGCAAACTAGCCGAATTGGGTGTTTTAAGGGCTACAATCCTCCTTAATACTACCTTCATCTGGACACTACTCCCTTAGGGTGTAATGAGGTGGGTGTAATAAAGTTCTGCGTCCTCAATTTTACTTCGTTAAGAAATTATGTGGAAGAAAGGAGGTAACTTCACTATATGACGCCATTCGTCGAATGGAGTTCCAAGAACAAAAAACTCCCATCTCATCTCCTCTGGCATGTTTTCTCTATTTTTTCCGAAGCTTTCCATAATGCCTTCAGGGCTGGCGGGCATGTATGCAGCTGTGCGGGGGAAAGAAGTAAAAGAAAGAAGCGGTATGCTTCAGCCAGCGTACAAAAAAATCCCTTGCACAGATAGCCCAGAGAAAGAGATACACGCGACCCTCCGAACGGCTGGAGAGGAAGCGAGGCAGCCCTTTGGCCTTAGCGGCTTCAGCCTACTGCGGCCCGCCCCCGCCAGGTCAAAAGCAAGCCAGACGAGGCGCTACCGAAGTGAAATGGGACAAAGCTTCGCGCCGCATGCGCGCGCGAAGAAAGAAAACATAGAAAAAAAAGAAAAATGCGAGGAGGGAGTCGTAGTCGATCCCGCGGCGGCGCGATCGTCGTAGCTATGCCGGCTAGGCCTCGTGAACGCCACTTCTCAAGTGATCAGCTGTGTCGGTCGTGTGTGCGCGTTTTGTGCCTGCAGCCTCACTGTGTTCTCGCCGCTGGATGTGATATGCGTGCTTTGACGACAGTGCGACATGCTACGCTGCGAGTGCGATAATCGCGACGGCCTGTCGACTCAAGCGAGCGTGCCGCTGTGCAATACCAAGCAGATGATGGGCACCCTGCGTGCTCGGCACAGTCAGGGACAAAAATGGTAAGTAATACTGATGTTCTCTCTCTTTGCGAGCCCTTATCGTCGCTTATGCACCTGTAGATGACCTTCTGCACATTGCGTCGCTTGAAAAGTGCAATGAAAAGCAAAAAAAAAAAGAAAAGAAAATCGGCATGTCAAGCTTGCGAAATGCCCGCCAGCGCACAATGAGCGTGGCATGTAACCCATGCCGTACATTACACGCATGTCATTCATTGTTTCCATGTTACCAGCTGTCATTTATGTACGTCATACAGTCACGTCACGCTATACCAATCTTGGTATGATATCAAGTTAGAGAACCGGACGCGAGTGCACCAGGCTCCATGCCGTAAATGACATGCATGTCGTTATTTTCATGTTACTATATGTCACTTATGTTCGTCGCACAATCACGTCACGCTATATCAATATAGGTGTATGTCAAGCTAGCGAACCGGCCGCGAGCGCACCATGAGCGTGGCGTGTGTACATGACATGCATGTCATTATTTTCATGTTGCCAGCTGTCATTTATGTTGGACGTACAGTCACACTGCACAATACCAATTTTGCTGTATATGAAGCAGGCGAAACGGCCACTAGCGCTCCCGAGACCATGTTGTCAAAATAACGCCATACATGACAAGCGTGTCATGATTTGCACGTTAGAAACTGTCGTTTATGTGCGACATACACTCTTGTGATGCCATACCTATTTTGGTAAATATCAAGTTAACGAAACAGTCGCAAGAGAACCAAGGGAGTGACGTGTAAATCATGTCGTTAGTGAAATGCATATCATGATTTTCAAGTTAAGACCCATCATTGATGTTCTTCGTGCAGTCCATTAACGAAACAACCATCCCATTAACGAAACAACCACACGAGCTATGAGTCGTAGGCGGCTAGATAGATAGGTAAATAGATCCATTCAAAGTCGTAGAAGTGTTTAACAAATGCTTTGCATTTAAGTCGTTAAACTCAGATAGCAATGATGTGTAATGCATGTTTTGGAACTTCTGTGAATATCACTCATGCTTCATACGACCAGTCAATCGACCCAGGAGTGCGCCCTGATAAAGTTGTTTGCACGATATAATTTTCTTGCCTGCGATAAAGCATGAATGAGGCATGATGCTTTCAGGGAATATACATTAGAGCAAAAGGCCACGGTTATCACATTGTCACATGATGGAATGTGCATAAAGGACAACTTTGTTTTCGATTTATTCTTTTCCCAACTTCAATTGTTTGTTTTAATCCTTCGTCATCGTGTCAATTTGCCCACATTGACATGTGACAAGACCGTGCGCTCTCATTTTGCAGCATCTACCTTGGATGCAGTCAACTACCCTGGACATCTTTCTCCCGCCATGCAACTGTGAGAACCCACCGAAGCACAGATTGTCAGGAAGTGAGAAGACTTTTCGGCAACAATTTTGCATTGCGCACTCTGCCCGTCTCCTGAAATAGCATATTAAGGTACATAAGCACTGTACCTTCATACATATGCATCAAGGAACAGTGAAATAGCATATCAAGGTACATTAACATCATTAGCTTGAATTCATTTAGCTAGAACGAATAAATCATGTTAAAGCTATACAATGACGGCCATATCATGTGACAGACATCTGCTAAGTGCAGTGTGTATTGTGAAGCACATGCGTTTTATGGTATTGAATGAATGGATAAATGTTTATTCCAGCAAAATACAGGAAATGGGCCTCAAGTGAAAAGCGACAATGGTAGCTTGAGAAGTGCACAAGGCCCAGTAGAGCAAAAAGAGAGACAGAGCAGCAGAAACGTGTGCACGTTCAAAGGCAAAACATACACGCATACAAAAAGAAACATGAAAGACAACGCAGAAGAAACGTGCACATTCAAAGGCAAAACACCTACGCCATCTGCAAAGTGACAAAATCAAAAAGGGTGAACATTTACGCTAGTGAAAACAATGAAAATCAGAAAACAGTGAAAACAGAAAAGAAGGAATGGCCATTCAACGGCACGGAAGGAATGCAACTTCATTGGTCACGTATCAACAGTGAAATTTGCCAAGGTTACATGTGCATATTCTTAGCCATTAGGAGATGTGCAAGGCTAATTTAATCGCATTGATATAAGTCAGCTGTTGAGTCTGTTGAACCAGATTGTTGAATCATCTTGTTTATTCCCTCGTTAATTTGTTGTTTTGCATTATGTTGTCATAGTTTTTATGACCAATACACAGTATCATGACTGTTGACACAATTTGACAAGGTGAAAGCGCTGTTATTGTGCCCAGGCCTTAGTTTATCCTCATTAGAAGTGCGCTGTTTATTTTTGCCTTGCCATGGTTCAGTGCCAAGTTGCCCAATCTTCACTCCTAAACAGAGTAGGTGTGGTTAATCAAGACCTTGCTAACATTCACAACGCTTTTAAAGTGTACTTATAATGATAACTTTACTGACATCAAAAACTACCCACATAAGGGTAAACATGGCAAGAGTACACTTCTGGTCGTGTTTCGCATTTTTTTTTTACATCCGTTTGTTTTTCGCCCTGTGCACACGAAGTGAAACGCTCACAAGGAAATACTTAGCAGCATCTCAATTTTGTATTTATTTCGTGTTTTGACAAAATGCCTGCAATAAGGATAGTCAAGTGCGAATCTTCGGTAAGACATTCATTTTTATGTATACAGAAATCTTAGTGGACTTCTTTTTTGTGTAATTTTCAGGAATACACTTCTGGCAAAGCAGCAAGTGTTGCTTGCCCACCAGTCTGTGTTCAAGTCAAGTGTATTGTGGGCATGAGTGTCGGCAGGATTTTGTCTTGGGGGTGCAAGGCGGCGTAACGTGCCGGCCTGGTGAGCAGGAGAGCATTGGTGTAGCTTGGGTGGAGTCAAGTGCTGGTGTGTCTTGATGGCAGCAGGTGCCCTTTGTGCAAACCCCTGCCGACACCCATGATTGTGGGAACACCCTGATGTGCCTCACTTTACACTATGTCGAACAGCTCATACATCTTACCACATTTAGGCCAACACTGGTATTGATGCAGAGTGTTATGCGCAATACTGCGTGCAACCTTTCTGATATCGTGTGCATTTGAAAATTTCGCATTGTTTAAGAAGACGCTGAGCGGACCCAGTGTTATTCAGGAAACATAAGTCTTAACAGGGGCAGTTGGGCAAGTTGGTGTATATTTATAGTTAAAGAGGGAGCAAAAAAAAATCACAGCACAGAGAAATGAAGGGGACAGGATGACGCGCTTCTAGCAACTGAAGTTTAATCGAAACCACAGAAAGATGTAAACACACAGTACGAAAAAATTACAAGACTAAACAACCACACATCCACAGAGGAATGGAGGGGGCAGACAGGACAATGCGCTACTAGTAACTGAAGTGTAATCAAAACCACAGAAAGATATAAACACACATGACTAAAAAAGCCAAGCACATGTTCAGCTTCAGTTGTTAGTAGTGTGTCATTCCATCCCCTTTGTTGCTGTGTGTTCTGATTTCGTTTTCACGTTTTCCTTACCTATGAACTGAACTCCTGACTGTTTCACAGTCTCTATATATGTGTGGTCAATTTTTATTCATCCTCCTGGCATATCAATTCCTAGGATCCATGGTGCAAAGCGACCAGTCACTATTTACAGGAATTTTTTTTATTTAGTGCCTGTGATTGCCTAATTGCAAGTTGACGTTGCAGCCATGGTGCTTGGATTATTTTCAATGTGGTAATTATGTGTAAGCCATCAAGTGAGGAAATAAGGATGAACTTTTGAGTTACAGATGGCACTAGCTGGCATAAAAACATTGAAGCATGGCTGTACTTGTTATGCATATTAGAAGTACTGGTACATTGCAGTCATGTGATTATGCCGACAAGTTCCCAAGCACACTTCCAGAAATTTACGATGGCTTCCAGGTATCTGTGAGTAAAAATGTACAGCAGCATATGAAGGCAACCTTGTAATTTTGTGGGCATTGCTGAATGCTTTTATGCACCTTGGTAAGTGGATCTACAGCCAACACCACAGGTCTATTTTGGGCTTTTTTGTAGGAAACTCAACTCCAAAATCATGTGCGACATGTTTTGATGCCATAGGGCAAACTAATGCAATAAAAAACTGTACAACTGCCTGTCTACACGGTTTCATATTTCCCAAAAGTGATGCTAGCCTTATTGTACTAATTAGTTGCCTTCGTGTGTAGGCTGACACCAAGTTCCTTGGGTAGCTTATTTTTTTGGATTGTACTTACATACTGGCACGGTGAAGTGCACACGTTAGTGCGCATCATGATGAGATTTTACACCCTACTTTCGTATTGCTTTACTGCTGTGAATTATGTATAGTGCTTAGGCTGTACTGTATATGTTGTTCCACGTGTTCAGTTTTGGGAGTAGGTTCTGTGCACGACGATGGAAATATATACCTATATCCTTACATTGACACGAGAACTGCTGCTGTTTTGATTCCAATAAAATGTTGCAACCACTGGTTCTTGTATCAATTGAAGTATGACTACTTGTCGTGCATGCAAATTGAAGAAATGAATTTGTGCTTGCAAAACAAATTGCTGAAACACTGCCTGCTCAATGTAACTGCTTGTGTTTTATTACCAAACACATTGAACAGATGATTCCCAGATTATGACACATTGTAGAAGATAGGCAACAGAAAGTTAGACAGAAAGTCATCACTGTGTTCTAACGTAGATTGGGTGATCTTTTATCAATAGTAGCATAATTGAAGGTTGCTGTTGTATAAATAAAGTTTAACGTAGTGTGCAGGTGGACGAGGGAGTGCACATATGATAGCTTTTCCAGTTTTCTGCATATTTGCTACACTCCTCGTTTTTCTGTGTTACGACTGTGAAATTATGAACTGCAAACAAGCCAACCTCTCTGCTGCTGTGGTGAAGTAATTCAACAGAACCATATTTTCTCAAGAACAGCTGTTCCATTGAGGAAGAGGGTAATGCTTTTTTTAATGGATACTGCATCATCTGTCTGAGGGGAGGGCCAAGTACACATGGACGTTCACAAGAGAGAAGTGCAAGTACATTAACTTTTTTGTTTTGCGGGAGACCTGTCACTGGTACACTGGGGAGGTTGTCCTTGACCTTGGGGCACGCGTTAGGCATTCGCTTTAACGCGGTGGCGTGATGCTTACCAATAAAAGCTAATTAGTAAGAAATGTAGGTAGTATCCGAGTATGAAAGCAAATAAATACTGAATATGCGTTATAGAGAATCACTGAATGCCGTGCTAAAGCGTGCATTGCGAATAAGCGCTAAATGCGGAAATACATAAGCGTTCAGCTGCTCAGAAGGCGCTGCCGCCCCTAGCTGCGTGCAGCTCGCGGCTGTACGCGCGCATTCAACGCACTTTATGTAGACGCGTTACAATGTCCTTGTAACTCTGAAATTTTCTGCGTGTGTAATTTTCATATGCGAACGCAGGCGGTCCGCGCTAAAGAGTGCATTGCGAATAAGCGCTAATTGCGGAAACAGATTTTTATTCAGCTGCTCAGAGCGCGCTGCTGCCCCTGCGTGCAGCTCGCGGCAGTACGCGCGCATTAAATGCACTTAATGTAGGCGCGTTACAATGCTCTAAGTCGGGCATCTGCGTGTGTAACTTTCATGTGAGAACGCAGGCGGTCTTCGAACCGCTCATAACACCCTGCCGCATCTGGACGCGCGCAGTTCGCGGCTGCAGAAATAACGAAAATTGCTCCACAGCATACGCTCATGGAATGCACATACGTTCGCTCATCTGAAGATACCTTTGTCACGCTGGTATTCACGAATTTAGCGCGAGCGAAGGGGGCACACGTTTATAATTTTTATAGCGGCACGACACGGTGAACCGGAGAATTCGGAGCCGAGGGTGTTTACGTCGATCGGCTCGGCCTGCATGACGCCCCACAAATTATGTATTGACCTTCCGCAAGAGCAAACACACGCCGATGGTACAAGAACAGAAGTTCGAAGTTGTGCCGACGGGTTACCAGCCGCTTTGTACATACATTGGTACATATATAAGCCCACGAAAAAAGCAAGCTTGCAGTGATGGCGCTGTGGTGTAATGGTTATAGTGCTTGCTTTAAGTGCGTGTGGTCGCGAGTTCGATTCCTGTGTCGTGCGTACTTGTATGCAAATGTCAGTGTTGTGCATAAATACTTTGGTGTCCATTTTCGATTATGTCCTAGTGATGAATAGTAGCGGAAATTGGCCGGTAAACGTAATATAGTGCCTAAAATATACTTTTCTTTTTTTTTTCATTTTGCGACCGCTCTAGGGCCTCGTATAAAAGGAGGCTTTAACAGATCTCAAAAGAAGCAGAAAAACTCTCAATGCGCTCTGTTCAAGCCTGCAAAATGGGTTACATAAAAACACCAACTTTACCTCCAAAAGGAGGCTTTAAAAGCTCTCAAAAGAACCAGAAAAACTTCCAATGCGCTCCGTTCAAGCCCTCAAAATGAGTTCAATAAAAAACACAAATTTACCTCCTTAGTTCCGTCTAATCACTCCCTCCTTTTGAACCTCCTTTCGAAGGGGGTTTTGCGTAGTACCTTTAGGATGCACGCTGCGCAACGAGCCCAAAACTCCCTAAAAGGCTCAAACCCGTTTGCAGTGTACCTCCGTATGCTCCGTCGGCATACATTGGTAACATCTCGCCAACAGAACCCAAAAATACGCGGCACTGGCGTGAATAAAACCATTTGAGGCCACGCTGAAAAGCTTTCGTTTTAAGCGTGCTGATGACGGCACACAAAAGAAAAATATCGCAGAGTTGTCTTCTAGGTTTAAGAGTATATGCGATGGTCATTACAGAATTAATCTATATACCAGAAACCAGTAGCGCCACTAATTGGGGCTGCTAAGGCATGCGGAACCGGGGGTGGCCGTTGGGATGGGGGAGGACCCGCAGTGGATATAATAGTAATTGTTTTGGGGTTTAACATCCAAAAACTACGATATCATTCGATATCATTATGAGGGACGCCGTAGTGGAGCGCTTTACAAATTTCGACAACCTATGTATGAGTGCACGGGCCTCAAGCATCTTCACCTCCATCGAAAACGCGGCCGAGATTCGATCCCGCGACCTTCGGGTCAGCAGTTGATCATCATAACCGTTTAGGTGCGCAAATAAAATGCGGAATGGTTTGCGGGACGCACTTGTAGATAGCGATGGTTGTGCCGATATTAAAGATGCGCTACATATCTGTATATTTTTATAACAGTGTATAACCAATTTTGGTACGAATATCGCCTTGTTTTTCAGTATAGAAAATTCATTGTTCCTTGTATTTCGTTGTTGTATGTTTACCAGTAGTGTAAGTGAACCGGTATATTACTTGAAACTTTATTCTTTGCTCGTTATGAATGAATACAATGTACAATATGCCCTCTGTAATGACTCCAAGACTGGGGTCGACAGTATTGAAAATAAATAAATAAATAAATAAATAAATAAATAAATAAATAAATAAATAAATAAATAAATAAATAAATAAATAACCACTAGACAACCGTGGCTGGCAGTGGCGATTGCGGAGAGGTGGAGAAGAATTGGTGAGCGCCCCCTCTGCATGCCACACCCCCTCCCCCCCTACCCCCTTTAACGCACTCTTCTGGTCCATGTTAAGATTTTGCTTGCTTGTAAACGAACTTCGTCTGTTCTTAGTCAAAGAATCGTACATACAGACGCTGGCAAGTGCCGTGAAACTGACTTCAATGCGAGCTGGTTCGAAAAACTCGCGATAGCGTCGGTGCCTGTCTTTTCCCTCTTTCACCGCATATTCTGGCTTACCCAACATCTTCTTGCGGGTAAAGTGGTGTTTTAGTATTTTGGAAAGGCAAGTTGCTAACACAAGGGAGGTGACTTTTACCTTTAGCTTTCCATAAGTCACGAGATCAAGAAAAAGTGAAACATATCGCAACATACATAACAAGATAACTCGCCGGCGCCACGTGCCGGCAGTAGCGTCGTACAAAACTCAACATCGGTGAAAACACTTCGCGAGTGCGCACACGCTCATGCGAGAGCTTCAGAAAACGATGCTAACCTCACCAACAGCAAACAAGGTCACTTCGACGCCATCGATTCCAAGTTTCATTCAAAGCAGTCGACGGCTGTTCCTCAAAAACCTTTCTTCGATTTAAGTGTCCTTGCGAGGCATAACCGCGGCCATGAAAGGCGTCCACAACGCCGCGACGTCGTGCGTTGGGTTTTTTTCGTTACCGCGCTATTTGCGTCTATCAAGCTGTAATTATGCCTCACCAACTAGACCAAGAACAAGTTTTGTTTTTCTTTTTTTCTCTCAAAAGCGTTTACATACTTCTATTTCCATAGAGAAGTTACAGATAGGCCAGTATCTAGACCTTCCCCCCAAATATATATCATTGCTTAGATCGAACATCCATGACTGTGTCTGCCATGCTGCTATAATGGACACCTCGAACCGAGCAACAGCATAGTAGGACGTGCTGTCACGTGAGCATACTCTGCGCACTGACATGACACAGTAACCGAAACCGCTAAGTGGCGGCATAAACGTTATTATATCATTTATGGGCACAGTCGGATCCTTGTCAGCATCTTGTAACCATTGGTTTGCAGATGTAAGAGCATTAGCTAACGCAAAAATATGAAAAAAAAACACTAAAACTATCATGTTGCCAATTCACAAGACAGAGCAACTTGGTACGAATTCTTCTTAGAAAAAAGAGCACGACAGAAAGAGTTACACTCCATAAAGAACTCTTACTTTTAATGTAATTCAGTCAATTGCTGATGTTATAGCTTCTAGGCATATTTTTGTTTTCTGGTAGGCTTCAATGCACACATGTGACGTTTGCAGTTTCTTTATTTTTTTTTCTTTTCCTTGGCTCGTGTATGCGACGTAACAGAAATAAATCTATTTTTTTCTATTTTTTTTGCAATGGAACGCATGTTGTTTTGTTGTTTTCTTTTTAGTCCCCAGTCCTTGTTTCGCGCTCTTTTTTCTAAGGTGTTATATAAGTTTGACGTCAATAACGCCTGGCAAAGCCGGACCGGGTATTCGCCACTGTCAATATTTTTTGCTCTCTCTTGGAATTACACGCTTCATTATGTTTCAGTGAAGCTAATTAGAAGGACGCAGTGCAGTTTCATACATATACTTCTTAATGTGCTTTTGTTACGCCTTCTGTCAGCTATCATTCATACGTCACGAGCAAAATAAGTTTGCTGACGGGGATGCCAACCAAAAGTAATCGCGCTGTGCTTACGTTGCTCTCAAATGCAGACAGCGATCACGAAACAATGGGGCGGGAAAGCAAATTCATGTTGTGCTTGTTCCCTGGGGACAGAAACAAGATAGCGGGTGCAGAAACAAGCACGTGGTGTTTAGGTGCGTGCCAGTTTATCTGGCAAAGCTTCGACGGTTATGACTTTCATTTACTGTTACTACAAGTCGGATATGTCATGCAAGTGGTCGTTCAAAGCAACCAACGCTGCTAGCATGTTCTAGACTAGCGCTATACTTCAATCACATGTTCGAAAATGTTCCTTTTAAGAGAGTCGGGAAGGGAACGAAATCTTGGCTGCCATTGTACGAACCATGCAAGAAACGTTTTACGACATTCTTCCGTCTTCGAGACCTTAGGCATCCTTCTTCTAAATTGACCTACGACACATTTTAACCCAGCTTTTTAGTCAACCACGCATTTAGATGCGAAGAGCCGAAACCAAAAACTGTCTGTGCTGTGTTGCTTGCACAGTTGCGGCCTTGAAGAAGAGAAGTACGCTAGTCAAAACTTCAGCTCCGGCGACTCCCCGCGTTCACGAATTTTTCATATCCTTAGACGATCATGTTATTTACCATTCAACACTGGTTATTTCAGCCTTCTGAGCCGCACTTAAACAACTGATCCCTCTAAATGTTTGTTTGTGTCGGTCTTCGAGATATGATTAAAAATAGTCTAAAACAAACATGTACTACTTACCCTTGAGACGCTGTCGGTGTGGGGCGCAGATAGCGGTGTCCAGAGCGATTAACGACACCAGCGCCACTGCCCATATCCCAGTGAAAGCGCGAACGATCCAGCACCGAGAACCATCAGGGCGCAACGCTGGCAAAGGCGCGAGAGTCATTTCGGCACAGATAAGTGTTAAATAACGTCACAATAAACGGGGGCTGCTGTCTTATCAGCTCATCCTCGCGGCGACACCAGATGGCACAGGGTTACGACCTATTCCACAGGGCAGGCTGGCTGTTCGAACTTTTAACGCTAACTTTACCGTACCGGGATATCATTCAGTCCTCTTTTCTCCTGCACGATGTCATCTGTTCTTCATAAAACCGAACTTCTTACGTAGACTTCAGACTCACGTTTATGTCCATCCGAAGCACTGTGGAACATTTCTGGGAGCCCAAGGGGTGTCGGCGAGCACTGCAGCAAGTAATTTGCTTTCTGGTTATCTCGAACAGTATTGCCAAGACAACGTTCAGCGTCGGAAGCATCAGTGACAGCTGAAAGTTATCGCGGCGCTCGACGAAGGAGATATATGTCGTCCGATCACGACGGTGTTGATGGCTACTGGAACACACGTTCCAGTCGGTTTCCTTCCTGAGATGATCCGGAGCGGAACACCACACAGCGGGTTAAACTATGAATCGCATAGACGTTCGTTTAGCGAGACGATTCGGAAGTTGTCGGCGCCGTTGGATCATGTGACCTCTTGAGAGCCGTCGTTCCTGTTTCGATAAAGAGTTCGCACGTGCGACACGGTCCGTGAAGGAACGTTGAATATCAGGTGACAAAATCCTTCAGATCTGTGAGCGCAACGCTCGAGTTGTCTTCAATCACATGGGCGGGCCAGCTAGACAATCACCGCATCCACCGTTCGGCGATGTCACTGTTGGCTCGGATACGTCCCTGCTCGTCGGGCACACGGAAAAACATCTTTGATAGATGCGAACGTACCACGCTGTTGGTTCCAGGCATTTTCTTCCGGTTTGACGCGGGAAAAAGTAAAGGAAGATCCTCGAAGCCAACCACTGGAACGACCTTGCGCTGGCAGACCTTCAGAGCGACGCGTCCGCGCCGTCGTTCTTGAAGCCTTCTTCTTCAAAATCGACGCGAGCGAGAAACCGAGACGCCGATGTTCCGCGCATCCGCCCTCCGGGGTTATTCCGAAAAAGTGCCGGTGCTTTCGAACGTTCGGCTGCGCCGACCGGGCAACTCGCGCGGTCTAGTAACAACAAGAAAGAAGGAAGGAGAGGAAGAAAAGTTAAACGAAAGTGGAAAGGGAGAGGCGGAACGGCAGTGCGTGGCAAGGAACCGGAATGCGTGGCTTCTTTGGCCCTTTCGCATCGTAGAAGGGGTCACCCTCTGAAAGCCCACAAAACGTAAAGAAGCAATGGTCGGGTCCCGGGACAACGGGTGGACCCCCAACAAAGCCGTAATTCGTGGAAATGATTGTCGGGGTGGGCGGAGTGGCCGGGGACTTGCAAGGCTCATTTCAAAGCGACTGCCTCGGGCAGGAAGAAAAGAATAGATGCAGGTGTACTTGCGGTCGTTTCGACGCAGAAAAAAAAGGTGAAGGTGGTTCAACTTTCTCTTGGAGGATGCACCTGAGCGGGTCGTTGCGCCGACGTAGTCGGCGCGAACCGGAGCTTCGATTCATCATCGTAACCGTCTTCCTGACCTCCGCGGTCCACCCAAACCCCTAATCTGTTTTACTTCATTTCGTTTACGTAGGCGCTCTGGGGGCTGCCATTGCTAAGCGATTGTACAAAGAAAAACATGCCAGCCGAAATGAGGTGGTATGATTCGGGTATGATGCGGCACGTTGCCCGACCGGTGGTGAGGTGGCCATTTCGTTTCAAAGGACACAGTTACTGCACTTCGGTGAGACTGAAGTGCAAAACGTCCGTTTATCATGGTTGAAGCAGAGTGACAGCAACCAAGGTACTGATTAGGGGCAAACTAACGCAATAAAAAAAATGTACAAAAAACGTTTTTAGTTTTAATCACTACCTTGGTTGGGGTCACTCTATTTTGACCACAAGTTCCTTCACAACCAGGCAGAACTCTGTCCATTGTTCACCTTTCATTAGTTTATCAAATTATATAAGAAAAAAATTAGTAAGAGAGAGCAGCTGGTCAAGTTTAGTTTGCTGTCCGCCCCTACAAGTTCTCCAACTCTTGGGCCGTGTTATGGGGTGTGGCTATCTATAATCAAAAACTGCTTCGTCAAACCGGCGTCCCCTCAGAGTGATATCTTTGTTGTAATCATTCAGGCCCTGACAGCGGTGGCTTAGGGCACAGCTACGTGCGTTTCGATGCTGAGAAAGGGCGTGCAGCTTTGATTCCCGAAATCCGAGGCATGGTTCGGTCAATGCGATCCCACCCTCGCAAAAATCCTGCATGATACTCGGTTTCATCTCATTGTAAAGCTGACTGAACACAATTAAAAGCCAATAAACGAGTACTAGATTTTTCTCTTTTTTTTTGCTTTTGCTAGAGCAGGTGGCTTTCCACTGCAAACGTACCAGAAAAGTCATCGCAGCTTTTGAAGACGTTGCCTACCACGATTTATTTCGATATGCTTGCTTTCAGAAGACGCTAGGATATAAATGCTTAAACCGACTGGACTCAAGCCGGGCACTTGCGGAAAGATAACAGATTCTCAGATTCTGGTCACAACCGTCGTAGCTCGTGCACTGCTCGCGCACTGCTGCAATTTTATGCAGCTCGTGCACTGCTGCAATTTTATGAAAAGAACCAACCTTGGTGATTTAATTCCGTTAATTTTTGAACGATGCGTGTTCACGACGCTGCCAGACGTTGGATTTTTGGATTCGTGAGACATGTAAGGAATTCGCCCTAATAAACACTAATGTTGTCCGTCGGCCTGAGTTGGACACAAAGCCCCTAGCATATATACTTGATACTCTAACCATCATAGGCGTGCGCTGGGTTCCTCTTCAGGGGGGCGGGGGGGGAGGTTTGTCGCAGCGCCCCCCCCCCCCCCCTATTAAGTCAATGTATGGGGCAGGCCTTGCCTAACTTGCATTAGGCAGTATCGTTATAGTCGGTCAATTTTTTATCGCTATTAATAATGAAAATAATTATAATTTCTGGGGTATTACGCGCATAAAAAAGATATGAATATGAGGCACGCCGAAGTGTGGCACTCCGCATTAGTTTTGACCACTTGGGGTTCTTTAATGTGCACCTAAATCTAGGCACACGGGGGTCCATTGCACTTCGCCCCCATCGAAATGCGACCGCCGTGGCTAGGAACAGAACCCGCGTCCTTATGTCCTTTATCGCAAGTGAATTGCAGGGTCACAGCATTTCTTGCGTGTATATCGCTCGAAATGCGTAATAACCACTCTCTGAGAATTAACGTCCGTCGCTACACGACGTATGTTACAATGCCTTTCATTTTTCTATTGAATTAACGAGATTTATTTCTAGCTGTTTTCGCTAGCATCCAACTTATGGCTTATCACCCGTAGTTGGTCGAGCCTTATTACCCAGCCTGACACAACTACGGGAATTTTTGGGTGTCCACTGATGTCGATAAAGTTTTCAGAATATGTTATCTAATCATGTCCAGGAATTCGGGACATCGACAACTAGCGCCATCTGTTGCGTTGGCTGCTGAGTGGCAGCGTCACTGAATGGGAAACGACCTTTAAACATTTATTATAGTGCAACGCCTCAATATACGCTTAAATCACTTCGTCCATGTAATCTGGGAGTCATCATCTCACATTGCGAGAAGTTTTGCTTTATTCCCATAAACTTCCTGGGTTCGAGAACCACTTTTATGTGCAATGTGAAACTCCATAGGAGAGAACTTAAAAATTTATATAAAAACAATGCGCCCTCACCTGCTTAAATCACTGAAGTGATTGAATCTCTATGATTCAATCTTCGCACCCTGGTGAAGTTTGGCTGATGTTGGCGAAGTTTCTGAGGTTCGACGGGAACTTTTGTAGAACGGTGCATTGCAGCAAACCATCTTATAGGGGTGGATGCGCTTCATAGTGTTTTCGGTGGCCCCAAAACAACGTGAAATGTCAGCGTTTTTATACAAGTTTGTTTTTCTTGAAGCTGCTCAAGATATGGATTGTATGATACTGTGGAGTTCTTCAGTTGATAATTAGCAATGAGAAACGTAGGTTAATTAGAGCAGATGATCAAAAACAAGAATAGTTCCTCGTAATTCAAAGCAAGCAAGAATTAACAAGAGACATTGATATGCATGCGAATCTTCCTCTATTTAGTATATGTAATGAAAGTACTAATGAATTTAACAATTTATTTAAAACTTATTGGTGGAAGCGGTCAGTACAGAAGGAACATGTATCATATATATATTTATAGGTAGTATTGCACCGTACACCATTGATACTAGATGGCTGTCGCATGTAACTAGCATTAGCTACTGTTATAGCTAATTACTATAAAGGTATAAAAGATATGGTAATCGTACTCTGAATTTTTAATACTTACACTTAGTGTAATTAGGAAGGGGTAAATAAGAATAAATTAATCGAAGGATCACGTTGTAATGCATCCCATGGAGTGACGAAGACAATGAAAGATATAAGAATCTTAAGTTGCTAGTGAGTGATTAGAGTACTTTAGCCTAATTATATGTAAGAATCTCAAGTTGCTAAATAGTGATTAGGGGTCTTTTAGCTTAATTATTATGAATAATTAACAAAATTGGCAATGACGTACCCCGCAAGTATTCACATGACTGAGGGTTACTCATCAACATTATGCACATTTGCACCCTGACGATATGTCATCACTTGTAACGATGAAATCACAAATTTTAGGCTCATAATAGAAGGCTTTCGGTATAGAAGCATACGTACATGAAATGTATAGGGTATTCAACGTAGAAATTAAGATCAGAGATAGATAATAACACGGAATTACCTTTAGTGGTAGTGATCAATGGTCAGTAGGTCAGGGAGTGATTATGGGGGAAAATCTATGGAACCGAATGATTAAACGTGACAAATGAAATATTATGCAAGGAAACTATTTTATAGTTTATTAGTGATCGTTGTAGGCAGTTATCAAGTGTTGTTAGTGGTCAATCAATTAATGGACGATATCATGCAATGCATCAATTTGAGAGTATACAGGGAGAGGCTGAATACATTTAGAGTGTCTTGCTAATGGCAATTACGGGCTCTGCAGCACAATACAATATTTATTTTTACCGCAGAGCTGTTATGTCCACCCATGTTCGACTCGCGATGTAGGACAATGATCATCATGTCGGCGTGTTGAGCATAACTGTGCCTAGATAAGCCAAGTGAATCATAGTCAATCCTAATTAAGCCTAGCTGAGCAGGGCAAAGCCTAATTTGCCAGGCATAATAACTCAAAGGCTAATTAGCGATTATTAAGCCGAGTTGAGATTCTTGTTGCATAGTCGTGCTGCGCTCAGCAAGACTGTGCCGAGCAATGCTAATTAAGACTAAGTAATACTGAGTTAATTCGCGTTAATTATGCTAAACAATTCATTAGCCTTAGATTGACTTCAATGCAAGCTAGTCGAGGCCGAGCCTCGAATGTGCGAGTTAGGCTAATTAAGCTAATTAAGTTATATTAAGGCTAGTCTGACTTGGGATGCAAGCTGATCAGGACCAAGTCTCCAATGTGCCACTAAGACCTATTAAGCTATTGCATGTCGGGGCTGGTTGGTTTGGTAGCATTGTAACGAAAAAAACAGCACATGAATATAGGGGGAGGGAAGTGGTACACACACGAGCGTTTATGTGTGCCCCTTCCGTCCCTGTCTTCTCGCGCTGCTTTTCCGTTACAGTGCTATTAAGCTAATTATTCTAATTATCCTGCCGAAGCAGATTCAATTTGGTGTTGTGATTTACTTGTGATTGGTACTTGTGATTAATTTGGCGTTGTGATTTACTGGGTTGTGACCTACTTGGTGTTGTAATTACCAAGCGATACTCAATGGAACCCTATCACACCTTGGTCTATATACTCGTGATTTACAATGTGATCCCTGTGAACACTTCGTGCATCGGCGGCTGTGAATGCATGTGTAGACACTTGTCTGGTAAAGCCAGAATCAGCCAAGTGTCGACCAGCTCCCCTCTAGCCCAGCTTTGCGCGACTCAGTGCAAGCAGCGCGAATTTTTTAAAATTAGGTTAACACAGAATTCACATTAAGAATGACTTATTATATGTTGATCTACATTCGCACCTTGGCATGAAGTGCATTACTAATGAATGGCGACGATGAATTCAACATTTTAAATGTAGGGGTGAAAGCTGTCAGTGTAGGACATAACTAAGATAGAGAGCTAGTATATCAATCTATGCAGTTATAGTACACTCTAAAATGTTTTCGGGAGTAACTTCGCAGTTCATCCGAAAAAGGGCGCTTTACTCCCTCGAAGGACGAACTGCAGAAGCATGCGTGCCATGCGCAAAGTTCAGAGGGTAACTGCTTGGTCCTTCGTCAAAATGAGAGGAACGGGCGACGAATTGCAACACTTACTCCCGCACGCCTCGAGAAGGAGAGGGAGGGACGCGGGGGTGAGGGGGTTGAGCGGGTAGATCTCCTTTCATACTAAGCATATTTTCACGTTAATTGCATTACGAAGTGTCCGTGCCTGGAAAACGTATATTAGTGGCCGTAACAATGCTCGTTCGGTTTCTTTTAAGCAATAAGTGGATGAATAAAAAACTAAATAAAAAATTGTTAAGAGAGATGACAGGATGACCTTATTGAACGGTGGAGGTGGGGC